>NW_004955421.1:11665144-11673330 GCF_000276665.1 Chinchilla lanigera | reverse complement strand
GTTAGTAGTTACAAATTCAGTTTGCTCAATTATATCCCCGAGGAGAATTCATTTTTTATTGAAGTTTGGAAATAAGCACATTGCCATAAAAAATAAAGTTGCCCAGTGAAGGCACCTAAATTCTAGCCACCATACTGAGGAATTTTGTGAAAAGATTAATATCTGTCAGCTTCTGCAAATAACATGTGGCTGTAAACAACCAGGCATTTTCAATGCTGAGTTACTTTATGTTAGCCAAGAAAATGTGTGGTTTTTTTTAAAGTAAATCTAGGAAACTTCTTCAATTTATATCTCTATTTCTTTTTTCAGTCCTAAATCAGCACTTTTCACTTGATGATTTATCAGCTAATGAAAATTTGTAACCTTTAACTAATGAAATAATTTTCCTATAGACTTTAAGCATCTATTTTCTTTTCTCTTGTGAATTGTATTTTACAGAGAATCACTATAGTGTTAATAATGTGTTCATTTTTATTTAATGATTATTTGAAACATCTCTTAATTTGTCCATTGTCAGGTTACTTTTTAAGGAATAAATATTACATCTTATTTTTATTGACTAAGAACATATTAGTTGATTTCGGCAAGGTAATAAGCCTGTCACTTATGTAAGTTTGTTTCTCTGGGAGGAAAAGTAACCATGTTTCTTTATAAAAGTTTTCTTTAACACTTTCAATTTCGGAAACGATTGTTGTACCTTACCTTAAGGAAATGCATTGGAGGAAGTTTGAAAGTAAACTCGAAAAACTATGCCAGAAATTATTGGAAATGAGGAATAATTTGATTGGAATAAAAACATGGATTACTTACAAATACAGCAATACATAATGGTTTTTCTTGGGTGATGTAGTTTTTATAAGTCATGAATTCAATTGAGAAGATGCTAAGCAGTAAAGAAACTTTGAGCTAAATTGATGGTTCATTTGTCAGATAAAAACCAAGCCATGAGAGTGAGACAGAACAAAACTATAGCGAAGAAATCTTTGATTTTTCCTCTCTGCCCCTCCCCAACACAAATATGATCAACTAGTCCTACACCAAGCTACCCTAACAAGAGCTAAGGAATTCAGGTAAGAGATCAAAGTGCTCTTTTTGTTTGTTTATTTGTTTTTGAATAACAAAATGAAAATATATATTGAAGAAGGCAAGAAGGAAAGAGATACCAACATTATCTTTCCACTAACTCCAAGCATCTCAACATGAAGAGAGATACCTTCTACTTGGGGGAATAGAAAGAAAATTAATTCCAGGATTGAGACTTGAAACATAGTATCAGACTTGCCACAAAATCTACTGCTGGGGAGATCCCCACAGCCTGTTCTGTAAGGTTAATACTCACAGACTGAGCCACAGGAACTACTATAGGCAAGAATGGTAGCTGTGTCTGTCACCTGTCCTCTAATCTGGAATGACAACATGAGGAGCAAGGGTATCCTCATTGGAGGACAGAGCATAAAACCTAGCACAGGGCTTTCTCTGGGATTCCAGTGCCAGGCCTGCCACCATGGTACTCAGCATCAAGTAACAACTGAGGAACCCACATGCAGTCCAGGTCAAAGCTCACTGATAGTCTCTAAACCAGTTCTTGCATTAGGTAGAAACCTATGTGCCAGTGGAATGGACCACATTTCAACCTGCAGGGACTGCCAGCTGCAGCATGGGTGGGTGCTCAGTGTGGGCCTTGGTGCATGCCTTACGTAGATCACTTAGGCTGCATTACCCAAGTGTGATCCTGTTTAGTCTCAGCACAGGTGGTCACGGAACTGTCTCTACCTCTTGTCCACTGAACTCAGGTGCCACGAGCTATCACTAGGGCAGTGGTTGCAGGTGGTGATCTGGAACTGCCCTAGCACCAGCCATAAAAGAGAACAATATCCTACCATTTGCAGCAGCACTAATGAACTGGAGATATTTATGATAAACAAAGTAAGCCAGTCCCTAACAGACCATTACTTCATGATTTCACTAGTATATAGAATCTTAAAAAGTTAACCACACAGAAGTTGAAAGTAGAATGGCAATCATCAGAGCCAGGGAATGCAAGAGTGAGAAAAAGATGGAGATAGCTTGTGAGGGGTACTAGGTTAGGGTTAGGTAGGAACAAAATACTCTGGCGTGCTACTGAACAATATGGGGACTATAGCTAACAATGATAGGTTGTGTATTTTAAAAAGTGTCAAAAGGATTTTAAAAGGAATGGCTCTACTCACACTGTCACTCACACAGTCCATGGCAGAATTCAGTTTTATTTGGTTGTTGGAGAGAGGATTTCAATTCATCCCTGGCTACAGGGTAGATATCCTCAGCAGTTGTTTACCATGAGAAACTCTTCATAGGAAAAAATCACAACATGGTATCCAGTTTCCATTGCAGCAAACAAGGAAGTGAAAATACAGGGGTAAGGGAATCAGGGTGAAAGCCAGAGTTTGTTTATAACCAAATCTTGGAAGTGACATTCCATCCTTTTGCAATATTCTGCTCATTAGGAGAAACTCCCATCTGATTCACCCTCAAGGGTAGATTTTAAAAGGTCATTAATTAGGGAATTGCTAGGAGTTACATTAAAAGCTAATGTCCACAACCTTTTATTTTACAAAAGTGTCAGTATGTGATCTACTGGAAAGTTTTAAAAGTAAGAAAATATTGTGTGAAGAATATCGAGGTGTTAGAGATTACATTCTGTTTCCATGATAAAGTTAATGAGTTAGCCAGCCCGCCATAAGTTCATGGCTCTCTTAAGAAGACAACAGATTTCTGGGCACATAGACTAAAGTTCCACTTAAATGGTAGCAATATTTCTGGCTATTTCACAGGAGATAATGTGAAGAATGCCATGCTATACTTGCAAGTGCAGTGGATTGCATCATAGGAGAGGACCTCTGAATTTAAGCATCCACATTTTTTTATAATGGATTATAAGCCTACCTGACTTTTCCTCTAGAGGGAAACAATATCTTTATGCTCCAGTTTGTAAAGAAATTTATGTCGTGCACCAGAGGGAGAGTCTGTCTTTATCTTTCAAGGTTGTTCACTATACAAACATCCTTGAAAAGACATTTTAGAACAAAGGGCATTCAGTGTATCTCTCATCCAAAGACGTGAAGAAACATGAGCGTCCCATGGGCAATTATCAACATATTGGATCTTCATCCCAGTGAGTTTAAAAAGAATTGATATATAAAGTTTTTTCAAGCCATATTTTTTCACAAACATTGTGATCTAGAGTTTTTTAACCTCTTTCTGCATGGGGGTGGAGTCTTCCATGGGTTCTGAAGTCACCAAGAGTGGTTATTTTAATAGATAGTGTTAAAAAAGAAAGTTTTACTCAGGTGTATTTCATCCTTTTTAAAATATTTGATAATTTTAAATGAGAGAGAGCCTACTATAGTACTGAAATAACTAGGTTAGAACTTAAATTGACTGGGGAAAAGATAAGCTGTCCTTCTTAAGGTTAACCCCAGTCAAGTTTCCTTAGAATTTCAAGAGAGCCAAAGATTAGAATAGGCATATAGTAAGCTAGAAGATCTCTGGTCTCTATGTATACCTTGGAAAATCAATAAAATAACCTCTTCTTAATTTAAGAGCTCATTTTGTAAAAGATACATCTTTTGCAATGGTCAGTATACACCACTGTTAAGAATAAGAGGACAGTGGAAACTATGTTTATATATATATATATATATATATATATGTTGTGTAAGAGGAGAAAGAGAAGTAAACTATGTTCAAGAGAGAAGATATAGGTCTAAAGACACTTATGCATAAGTCAAAACTACAATAACAGGAAACCCTGTCAAATAGTTTAGAACTTCTAGTCACAAGATTGAAGAGGGCCAAGAATATGGTAGATATCTGACGAAGGAAACCTGGGTCTAAATTAAAGTTATACTCTGCAGACTCTATCTCCTTGAGATGTAGGTATATTGAAGGGAAAGTTTATGCAAGATGAACTAGTCAATACAATCACTGCTACTGATAGTCTAATTCGCTCCAGAGGAGATTGAAGTTCTTCCAAGGAGTTGTAAGTCCAAGAGAAGTCTTAGTGATCTCAAACGTGTTGATTTCCTCCTGCACACTGTCAAGACAGAATAGGTAACAGAGGGGAATGCTGAATCTTCGTGCGGTCTGCTTTCCACTCATTCATGCCATAGGGGATGGCATATATGAAGAAAAGCTGATAATCTTGAGTACAGTGTTCCATTTATGTTGGATTTGAATTAGCACAGGTGCCTAGGCAATTTTCCACTTGGAATGTTCTCCTTTGAGTAACTTGTATCATTTCCCAAGAGTGTTGAATATTGATTTAATCATGTTATGTGTGCAACTAGTAGTAGTAGTATAGTAGTAGAAAATTCCATGTAACATTTCCAGATGCTACAGATAAAAGAAAAATCTAACTTCCAAATGCCATCTCCATATCAATTTTTCCCAGACATACGTACTATGAGCTTTGTATTTGTCCACATTGCTACATACACATTTATGTGGTCATATATAAGGATATAGAAATAGAATCAGAAAATGCAAGGGGTCATAAAATTAGTTTGAGAACTAAATCATTTCAGATGCCTACTTGTTTTTGACCTGTGAGCTAAGGATCAGGTTACACAATTTTTTAATGGCTACATTTTAAACTCTATAGTAGACAATTAAGATAACAACACCAGTTGTTTTCATCTGGAAAGCGTTAAGTATTCACTTTAAGAAACAGTTTTCCAGTTATTGATAAAGAGTGTACTGTTCCCTAACATGTCTTCTTTTTACATTTTAAAATATTTGAGGTTTTGCTGTAAACCTAATTCTTCTTAGATGAAAGATAGCAATTTATACTATGAATTATTATTGTATGAACTTTCATTCACAAATAGAGTTGAGTGGACTGGGTTTATAGCTCAGTGGGAGAGTGTTTATCTAGAAATATATGAGGCTCTGGGTTCAATTCCCAGCACCACATGCAAAAAAAATAATGATCTGAAATGTGACTTTGATCATAACTGCCACTGGGAACACATGGACAAATATTTGCATGGGAATATTTCCCTGCAATTCTATAAACAGGACAGTGGTATTTCCCTATTAAAAAAATTTAACAAATGTCAAACACATTTGGCTTCTCATATGAAAATTTTTAAATTTCACTGAGAAATACGTGTAATGGAACAACAGTCTTACATCAGTAAACAGAATATAATTTTCCTATAGATAGTGCCCTAAAAGATGACAAAGTATAATCAGAAACATTATCAATAAGCAGAAACTATGCAAGGGGCAGCAAATTTATTAATTTTATGATTAAAGGTACCAAGATAATTCAGTCTAATATGTCTATCTGAAAAATAGGAACTGTCTTCATTATGAACATTGCAGGCTATACTTTCTTTAATATAATCTGTGTGATTCTTATTTAATATATAAAGTTGAACATTCATTATTTTTGATGAATATTGGAATACATATTCTGACTTACTTTTCTCTTAGAGATTGATGTTCAGTGACGCAAGCTTAAAAGGACATGGATTATAGAAGAATGAATAAAATTTAATTAATTCAAAAACTAGGCTTATTATGATATAATGAAGTTATATTACATGAACTCTTACAGACAGGTATTTTAGCCATAATATAACATAGTGACCGTATGGGGAGGGAATATACAGTGACTCTTCAAGATGAATATGCAAAAGAATAGATGTTTTTAAAATGTACTATGCTTTTGGAGCAACATAATTAAAATATATACATTTTTAACCTGCTCACAAATGTTTTTGATGGAATATTAAAGTATATATTTTAATAACATATACTACCCACTTTGAACTTATATACTGGTTGTCATAGAAAAGAAAAATTGAACACATCTATGTTCTAAATCAATGATTTTCAAATGTCAGTGTACCATAGGGTCATGGGAGGGCCTGTGAAAGCAGATTTTAAAGACTCACACTTAGGGCATGGTGTTTAATCTAGCTTTGCTAGGTTAAACTCCATTTACTGTAGATCCTTCTCTTATAAGTTTCTGGACAAGACTGCCTGCAAACCTCAGTTTCCTAGCAGCTGGCAGAAAGAAGGGTAGAAGCAGCCATTTTGTATCCTACACAAACAGCTTTTCACTATGACTCAATCAAGCACTAATCTAGGTGTCTCTGAGAATAAATTTGAAAGATGGAATTAAAGTCCTAACTACTGGACATTAAATTAGGGAAATAAATGAGGGTTGTCTCAAATAGCTCCTATTACAGCAATGCTTATTGGATACATCGTGACAGGGCCACTTGCAGGACCTCAGACCAGTAGGCCCAAGAGCAGGTAACAGTAGGCAGAAAGAGCCACAGGCACTTCACCCGGTGCCTGTGAGCTGCGGCACGAGCTGTGCCCAATGGGGCAGTGCTGTACAGGGTTTTGTAGGCTTAACACCTGCTTCAGAATGTCCAGAAGTTGACACGTGGAATCATAGTTACTCGTAAGCTTCAAGATTTATATTTGCTCTGTTGGCTTCTGTAGTTACTGGGGACCAGTTACCCCTTTCTTTTTGTCTCTGTTTTCATTTTTGGAATGGAAATATCTATCCTATGCCTGTCCTACCACGGTATTTTGGAAACACATACCTTGTTTGGTTTCAAGGTTTCATGGTAGGAGCGCAGTTTGCCTCAGAACGAATCAAGTGTTGGTTTCACTCATATCTGATGCTTATGATATTCATATGAGATGGTGCACTTAGTGTTTAAATTTGATGCTTGAATGAGTTAAGACTGTTCACGTACTGAGATAGAATGTGTATTTCGTGTCAGAGGTTTGAATTCTTGGGCGAAGGCCAGGGCTTACTGAAAGTGGTCTTCCCCACTTGGTCCCACAGAGAATTCATTCTGAAATCCTGACTGTGTGGTCCTAAAGAGGGTCTTTTGGGGAAGTCGTTTACTGCCCTTATCAAAGAGGTTTCACATAGAGTGTCCCCTTTTTCTCTTTGCTCATAATCAATGTGACGATGTAACCAGCAGACTATCACCAGACACACAACCTGCTGACCCCTTATTCTCAGACTCACACACTCCAGAACTGTGAGAAATCTATTAAGGCCCTGAAACAGAACTTAGAACCTCCCTCAAGAGAGAGAAAGAGGCAGAGATGAAGATAGAGATGGTGATGGAGGTGGAGTAGAGATAGAGACACTGAGAGAAAGAGAGAGACAGAGACAGAGAGAGAAGGGAGTGAGGGAGTAAGGTCATGAGGGAGAAAGGGAGGTGCGGAGCAGGAGAGGAGGAAGACTCTCATGGAGGACCACAGCTCAGCTCACGGCCATGCCTCTCCAGCAGCTTGTCATCTTCTCTGCCTTTTCCCTTCTAACTGCATACCCTACAAACAACTTGCTTAACTCCCCCACTAATTGTGTAAGCCAATTTCTTACAATAAATCCATCTCTATGTGCAAATACCAGATATGTAGCTATGTATATCTGCCAGATATGTAGGCAGATGTGTAAAACCCTCTTTCTCAGTTTGAACTCTGACTGATAAGGTGGCTTGGATTACAGACACAGAATTTACATCTCTAATTTACAGATGATGCTAATGTGGCTGGTGATCTGCAGTCACACTTTGAGAATCACTATACTAATGAATATAAAAGTATATACATTTTCTGAGAAAATGTTAAACACAAACAGAGATAAAGGGATCAACCTGGAATTTTCAGTAGAGCATAATCTGTGTTGTATACCTGCAAGTATTTATGCTGAGATTGGAAAATAGTAGCACAAACTCAGTATTTACCACATGCTAGATAACCTTACCAATACACATATATATCCTAACTCAGTATTTATATTATAGAATATAGGGAATGTAAACACTTTGACATGGTCATAGCGAAGAGCTTACATTAAATGAAATAGTGTGGTGAACACCTTATTAAACAAATTGTTTCATTATGAACTATTTGATAATATTGTCTGGCAAATACTTTACAACTCTGACTTCTATGATATAGAGAAAACAGCTGGCTTGACTAATACTTTCATTTCATTCTTCCTTCTATCACTCTCAGAATTAACTCATTTGATTATTTATTTCTGTAAACAATCTCAGTTTTGTAAACATGAATACACAGCTCCCATGGTGTCTTGGATAAGTGTTAACATTTTAATGTGTAAAAAACACAGATTGTAATTATTCCTATCATGGGACAGCTCA
>NW_004955421.1:11608147-11665044 GCF_000276665.1 Chinchilla lanigera | reverse complement strand
TTTTTTTTTTTTTTTTTTTTTTTAGTATTTGTGCTTTTGCAGCAGCTCAAAGTGTGCCTGTAGTTCTACACAAAGTCTCTGCTCTGTAGTATATGCTTTCAGACCTGTCTAAGCATAGAAAGGAGAAAGGATTTGTTGGACCTAAATGTTATCAGTGAATTATATCATCTTTACCATTAATCATCATCTCTTATGTCATGTTTGCTCTCCATCTGGCTTGGTATCAGGTCTGATGTTGAATACTTTCAGTACATTAATTCCCAACTAGTGATTACTGATGACAAGCAGATTAGGTTACTCTGTGACTATTTATTAACTCTGTTAATTGTTTGACAAATCATTATTGACTACTATTCACAGAATGACAGATGGCCAATAAGGTGTTAAGTAGAATTCGCCCTATTGTTGTCATCTCTTAATAGATTTTACATTAAATTTTTAAAAAAATGAGACATTCTTTGAGAGGATGAATGATTTATGATATAAAAAGAAAGATGTGCATAATTTTAGTATGAAATGAAACCTAATTTAAAATACAATAATGAGGACCAAATTAACCTTAAATACTCACACAATTAAGGCTTGTATTCAAAATCTTATGAGCTTCTCTGATATTGTGAGTATTAGAAGAGTGCTCTAGTAATCAGTATTACAGCAATAGGAGAGATAAACTGGGAAAGAATCCAGAATGAGTAGAACAGTCCATGATACAAATGCATCTTGGATACTGTAATGAAAGTTAGACAACTGTGAATTCATGTTATTTTCTAGTCCTTTGTGCATGAGCAAGAGAAATTAAATAATGGAATATGTTTAATTACTTTTATCCTCTAGGTTTGAAAATGTAAGTTTAAATTTCAAAACATTGCTGATATGGAGTTTTTAAAAAACTTTTTTAAATAATGTGGAATGATCTAAATATATAGGGAAATGAATCCTAAGAAATTATGATCAATATTGTATAAGAAATCCACAATAAAACTTACAATGTACGTAGTGAATTAACATAGTTGAAGCTTATTTCTTACTCAACTAACACTACTGATAAATATGTTCATAGAGCTTTCATATACTTAATGTTTGGGGGTTCTGATTTTTCTGCTGAGATTCTCCCATTCTTTAGCATTCTAGAGTCATTTATAGTCAGATTAAAGCAGGAGAAAAGGACAGTAACAAAGGCATTTGCACACTTTAAAGTCTTCACACCAAAGTTCATGTTGCTTTTATTTACATTTCTTTGGCAAGAAATGGTCATATGACCTCTCTCAAAAGTGAGGGAAGCTAGAAAATGAAATTTTTGTATGGGCAGACAATTTTCAACCATTCCCCTATTCTGTGGAGGAGCAGCATAAAATTTGGTGGGTACTTGACTTCCTCTAACACTATGGTCCTTGGAGGATATTATATTTGTTGAATAAAATATGAGGATGTTACTTAGTTCACTACTGTCTGATTGATAAACTGACAACTAAAGTCACTGAGGAAAAGGACCACCCATGAACATCATGTTATTTTGTCTCTTGTGTAAATGGCACCAGGTGGTAATAAAGTTCCAGATGCCTTTCAGTATCTACAAACTCCCCATTTGCTTTGGTTTCCGTGTCTGACAAATGCTTTCTGAAGCCTAACAACCAAGTCGAAAACTTCAAAAGGACAATGAACAACAAGATAGGATATGTTTTATTTCAAAACTAGGAAATATTCGTGTATTCCATGAAGTGTTTCAGGTCTAACAAAGTCTATTACAATTCTAATTTCCAGTTATGTTTGACTAATAAAATATTCACAATGTCATGTTCTTAATTTCTGATTGATGTATAATTATTGATTTGTCTTCCTTAATTATCCTTAAATTGTTTAGTTCCCTTTTAATTCCTTCCTCTGCCACAGACTTTCCATCAAATATATCAACCAGGATATCAGCAAACACTTACACACTCCAGGGAAACGGCTTCCAAAAAGATCATCTAGTAAATCAAGTCCATTTCTGAAATATTTATTATATTAAAATATATGTGATGCATAATGGTCTAAGTGATAATGTTGAAATCAATGCACAGAGATTAGAAAAAAGGAGATAGTAGTGAAGCAAAAGCAGTTTCTTTTCAGGAGGAAATGAGAGGTTAACAGAAACTGTACTGTATTTGGAATACAAATATCTTGGTTTGGAGCCTTAGGAATATACTTAATGGCTGGTCAGACTGGTCACTTACCCTTCCTAATTTATTTCCTGAAGTACAAAATTAGAATTATTAAGAAAATCATTGTCTTCCCTATAATTTATATGATTATCAAAAGTAATCTTAATGAGGACAATAGTAATGTTAATTATCAAAAGTAATATTGTAGTACTCTGTTCCAGGTGTCATTATTATCTTAGAACTATCTCTGAACAGAATCAGGTATCTCAACATGAAATGTTATCTTTTACTAGAACCACAATGATTATCCTCACTGGATCTTCTATATTAGTGGAAGTTGAGTTGTGTGCTCTCTAGTCCTCTCTAGTCCCCCTTCAGGTATCAGATTATTGGGGTTTATGCATTTAAACCTCATTTTACAATGAGATCAGAGAGTTAAAGGCAGTTACCCAAGATTAATTGCTACAGCCAGAGTGGTTTTGCCCTAAATGACATTGTGCTTTTTTTCTGGGTTCTGATAGGGTTTGCAGTTAGCTCTGATAGGGTTTGCAGTTAGCTCTATGTGGGTTTCCTTCAGCACTTTCTGTCAATTTGTTTTGATCCCTATTTTGCTTTTCTAGAATGCTACCCATCAGTACATGCTCTTGATATAACACAATCATTTCTATATACTTTGAATAAAGTTATGAATATCCTTGCTCAACTGGTTTTTAAACAGAGGTACAAGGAATGATCAAAGTATATGGTGAATGTTTAAATTTAAACCTATATTGCAGTAAAAAAGTGTACATTGCCATTGCTTCCCTCCATATACTCCTCCTTGCTTTCACCACACTTATCCCATTGTTCTTGCCTCTCTGAAACAGTTCTGGAATTGCTCTTTTGTGAGTGATTTTTTTAAAAAGGTGGTGAATGCTGCTGCAGACTGGCATTTAATAGCAAGTTTGGATTGTAAGACATTATGATCCTCATCCACCTTATTCACCAGATCTCGGAACATACAACTTATGGCCCTTCTTTAAAGTCAAAATGACTGTGAATAGTAAATTTTTTGAATTGAGTTGAAATACGAGTCAGCCAAGATAGTGGAACTAAAAATGTTAATGGAAGAGGAGTTCTGGAACTGCTTCAGAGCAATGGAAAAACTGTTTTCATAGTGATCAGGACCTTATTGAGTAGGTTAATGGCAATGTGTATTTTTAAGTATGCTATTTTTAAAATTTAAGCATTCATTATATTTTTAATCACACTTCATACATTACTCAAATAACTGTTTTACTTCATACTTAAATTCAGTATGTGTTCTAAGTTTTATTACTTAAGGTCTTCTAATAAGTGAACTAGCATTAATACAATGCAATTGGACCATACATGAATGAGCCTTTTGAAAGTTAAATGTTATAGAATAATTTTATAATAATCCACAATGTCTAGACATATAAGTTGAAATCATTGAAAAATATATCAGTATAACTGCAGTATCTGTAAGTATCAATGTACTTAGAGTTCCAAAGACTGGTATTTTCCACTATCTCAGGAAATATTCTTCAACTAAATGAGCTTTTGCAGATATTTGCTTTGGTTACCTTCTCCTTTGTGAAATAATTAAAGAAAAGCTGGCTTTCTAGGACAAATTAAGCAGTCTAACATGATCAAAGCAGAGTGCTGAGTAATTACAAATGCAATCAATTATTGGTGACTTGGCCTCTAAGTTTGTCTTCATCAATGTATAATAGCATAAGTTAAGTCACTTAATTTTAAATATCTGGATTAAAAACATAGTTTTAGATAGTCTCTGTTTTTATTTTTTTGGTTATCTTCATTAAGGTTACTAAGTGTGTTCAATTGTAAATATTCCTTTTTTTCTGTAATCTCACTATTAAAATGCTCTGGTCCTCAAAATCCCAGGAAATATTTAATTATATAATATTATTATTAATATATAGAGAAAAATATTGTGTAATTTTAGTGGAACAAAAAGTAAGAATAAGATACACAATGAAATTATAATGTGTTGGCGTAATTTGTTAACTATAGTTGCTAATATTAAAAAATATTAAAGTTAGGAAGTCTTGTCACTAGCATATTGAAAAAAACATTTTATCTTCATGGCTGTGGAGCATGCTGTTTGCTGTTCCACTGAGAACTTTATCTGTGCCTCACAGGACATAGGAAAGGTTCTGCTGATAGGCTTTTATGATGTAGCAACACAAGGAAGCATTTTTCATTGGATTATTACATGTCCTTTTGTTTTATTGTTTTTTAATTTTAAAAACAAAAAATAATAAACACAATGGTACAGAATTTTGAAGGAAGATGATAAGAAATTAACAATGGTTATTATACTGCCTATTGTTAACTTTAAAGTAGTTGCTCAGATTACAAAATATGTGTGTGCAAAACTGATTAAACAATTAAGCACAATCCATTCCTTTCAACAAATGAATGGAAATCAGTTGTACAATGCCTTAGCTATTTTGTATATATATATATCTTTACTTTTATCCCCTTCCCTCTTTTGTCGTTTTCCCATCTCAGTTGTTATTTCCTTTTTGAGCAATCTCACCCTTTCAGAATATCTTTTGTGTATTTTTTATTTTATTTATTGTTGAAATTTCTTACACTAGGGAAACAATACAATATTTACACATGGGAGTCTGATTTATTTCACTAATGAATATGGTCTCTAGTTGCATCCATTTATCTATGAAAGTCTCCAGTTTATCCATTTTATAGCTGAGTAATATTCCATTGTGTAAAAATACCACATCATTTTTATCCATTCCTTGGTTGATGGGCATTTGAGTTGTTTCCAAGATTTATCTATTACATATTAAAGTGAAAATGGATCAGAGATCTAAATATTAAAACAAAAACACTAAATCTACTGGAAGAGAAAGTATGTAGAAATCTTAAAGACATAGGGATAGGTAGAGAGTCCATGAACAAAAATAAAACTGCACTGGAAATATTTCAAAGAATCAAAAACCGGGATCTCATCCTATTAAAAAGTTTTTACACATCAAAAGCAGTCACCAACAGAGTGAAAAAACCCACAGAATGGGAACAGTTTTTAGCCAACTGTCCCTCAGACAAAGGACTTTTATCTGGAACACATAAAGAACTGAAAAAAATCAGAACCCCCAAAATTCAAAGACCCAATCCAAAAATGGGCATCTGAGATGAATACGCACTTCTAACATGAAGAAATGCAACGGTAAATAAATATCTTAAAACAATCTTCAACATCATTGGTCATTCAAGAAAAATGGATTATTACATTTCTTACACATGTGATTAACAGGAGTATTAAAGATGCTGCTGTGTTCAAATCTTGTAACTGGATAATATTAACTAAAAGTACTGTTTTGTTACAGTCACATCACTGCAAATAGCTTTATGAAACCTTAGTTTTTTTTCTGCCAGGTGGTAGTTCAGCATGTACTATGGTCTTTATATGATACTATTATTTATGAAGTAGAAGAACTGAACTATTTATATAGAATGCCTCATTATGTTAAATCTCTTCTTCTCTTGAATATTTACTCTATATATTCCATGTTACATTTCTGTTTCCAGATAAAAATTAACATAATCACTGAAAAATTTTAAATTTTTATAATTCTTTTTTCTTCATTTTTAAAAGTACAAACACTGAATGTCGGAAAACAACTGTTCTGTCACTTTCCTTCAGAACAAACTCTCCTTTTTCTGTATCTACATACATGTGGTATTAGCAATCCACAATGGCTAAAGTGGAAACATTCTTCTAGCTAACATATAGAAAAATTTAGGCTTGGTACATTCCTTTAAAAACAGACATTTAATCCAACTTTCAACAGAATAAATGTTTACTTCCTCAGTTTTTCACAAGGAATATTGAAAATTTTCTTTTGGAATTATACTTTGAATATTTTACCAATTCAATAAATACAGTACTAGACTTTGTAGATACGAATAAAACAATATCAGAAAGAAATAAACATAACTATTCACAATATGTTATTTATTCTAGTATCATACTTTACTATCAAGAATTTGATTAGTCCATCAGAAGATGTGCATATTGGTACAGATAGCGGGCAAAATTTCATGAGATATGTAGAACAGAAAGTTATTTGTGGACTTATGGGCTTTAAAATTCTAAATGAACATATTGGAGTGGAAAGGGAGAGATGTGAGGAGTTATAAGGACCATGGTTATCTAGACTGTAGGTGCAAAGACAACTTAAGAATTGGAATGGTATGAACTAGACATGGGGTAGAAAACTGAAGGAGACCACAACAGAGGCATTTATCAATGAATGTCTGAATAGTGTTTTAAAAACCGGACATTAGATACACACAATCAAAGCTAATAATCCCCCAACCTTCAAGGACAATCTCCTTTCCTGAGCTCTGGCAGGCACCGTAGTATAAATACTTAATTAATTTTTTAATTATCAGTGGACCCAGTGCCTTGCACATGCTAGGCAAATAGTCTACCACTGAGCACACCTAAACAACACTATTACATACTAAAAATCCCTTCAGCTGTTTTAATTTTCCATTAAATGCCATTGCTTTACTTTTCATATGTATAAATTTTGGAGGGCATGATTTCAATATAATATCAAGTATCCCATACATTGTATGCATGCCTCACATTTACTGTATTCACCATGTAATGGTATTTTTTATCAGACTACATATTTCCTATAGATACTTGCTTTAATTTCTTATTTCTAAGTTACCATCTCTGCTATAAGTTGAATTGTGCCCTCCAAAAATGACATACTGTATTAGAGTTTTAGACATGGGGTAGAAAACGGAAGGAGACCAGAACAGAGGCATTTATCAGTGAATGTCTGAATAGTGTTTTAAGGCAGAAGGGCCTACCACTGGCAAGAACCCCAGCCAGTGACTGCTCTGGGGGTTCTGGCCTCTGTGTCAATTCTTTGTGTTCAGGTGGCAGTCTGCTTCTCGCCTGGAGTGCACACTGAGAGGTATCAGACTCACATGACTGTTTGCACACAGTGAGAGGATGGCTTGTCCCTGACGGCTCACTCCTGGGTAGTGTTGCTAATGGTGGCTCCTCTAGGCCTTTAGGCCAGGTCGTACACACCTGCTCAGAAACCTTGATGGCTCCTTATCACCAACACTTCTACACAGTGGCCAATGCCCTTGGCAAGCTGTGCCTCCAGTTCCAATCTCCCTTCCTTGTGCTTCCTCCTTAAACACACCTCCTCCTGTCCTCCTCCCCTGTCGGCCCTGGGGCTTCTGCGCTGGCCTTTCAGCTGCCTGGCATGCCTTTCCTCCCCTTCAACTTAGAGGTCTACACAGCCTTCAAGACCAGCTCAAGGCTCCGAGCAGAAAGCAAATCTGAGGAGTTAGGCCGGATACTAGTGCACACCTTTTCCAACTCTCCCTTTCACAAATTCATTCATTCAGCACACATGTCCTGAGTACCCACTCTGTGCCTGGGAGTGAGGGGAGGCTCCGGGGAGCCTGAAGGATGCAGGGGGGTGGAGCCCCAGGAGCACCATACTCCAGAAAAAAAAAAAAAAAAGGCAGGAGTATAGCTCAGTGGCACAAGCACCTGCCTAGCAAGCACAAGGTCCTGAGTTCGATTCCCAGTACCAAAGAAAACAGACAAACAAACAACAAAAAAATCTGAGAATAAAGCTCCTCACTGCACAGACATGTTCTAAAGTAACAGTGTGGTACTCAGTATCTCAGACCTTATTGGAGAGATATTCTTCAAAAGGGGGTAAACAAATCGGACACAAAAAAACACATTGAGGGAATGTAATGTGAACCCACCAGATGAAGACAACAACCTGTAGGTTCAGGGAAATGTCATCGACTAGATTCTTTCTCACAGCTTCAGTGGAAAGTAACACTTTCAATAGCCTGATTTCTGACATTTTGGTGACAGAATGTAAAATAATAAGTTTCACATCTTTAAACCACCCTGTTGATGTCACTTTGTTATAGCAGGTTTATAAACTAATATATTCTCTAAAATGGCTTATCAGATGTACTGAATTCTTTCAAATACACAAAATAAAACTAAGCCATTTAAGACTCAAGTTTTGGTGAATCCCTTTCAATTTTTTATCTCAATCCATGCATCTTTTGGCATTAGAAAACTTTGACCTTGTATAATAAGTGGGGAAATTATCACCATGCACTTCACCAGTATAAATATATCTTATGCTTGTAAGAAATTATAAATATCTGCAAAATTTGTTTGTCAGTCAATTGCCATATGTCAATCATCTCTCAAATACCCATGTACAGACTATTCCCAGCTTGCTTATTCTCAGGCTGACTTATTGTTTTGCCTCCAAACACACTCTGTTCTAGCAACTGATGTGTGCTTAGGGAATGCAGACTAATTTTAATATTAGCCTGAACAAATAATTAAAAGTGTAAATCTGTTTCTAAAAGAAATTAATGCATTCCCAAAGGTAAATATGTATCACCTTTGCATCATCATATGTTTTGGATTATTTAATAGCATGGTTCATTTCCTTGATAAGCAAGCATATGATAATCTCTGTGCTTACAGTGTTTATAACTTTAGGTCATAATTCTCAATCATTAGTCAGAAGATTTTCCTCTTGGATTTTGGTGGTGTTCAAGACAGCACTGTAATGACTGCTAATATGGGTTGACACAGAAAATAGAACTCGAATCTATTTTATTCCATCTTGACTACTTGAGTTAAGAGATCCTATTGTGTTGTACTCTGAGCTCTCAGTAATTACTGTCTGTTTGGTGAATTCCCATCCCTGATAGGCAAGTATAATCCAAGTTGTCATGTTTTGTATTGTAGCTATCATCTTCCCATCCCTGTTTTTTGATCCAAGCATGGATGAATGATTCAAGATAAATGGCTATAATCTCTTTCTAAAAAATTTGAAATTGGGTCTCAGTAGATATATATCTTTATTTATCTTTATGTATACTCTATATATCTTCGGGTACATGGGTTTTAATATGTGAATTCAGAATCTGTAAGTGGCAGAGATTTTTGGCTTATGAAGTGGGAGCAGACAGAGTAGGTCAACAAGTAATAAAAAACGGAAACAAATGTTCAGAAGCAAGAATGTTTTCTGACCTTCCTCAGCTATGGTTTGGCTTCTTTTGCACACTCTTTTATACTTTTCCTTTTGGAAATCATGATAATTCTCAATGGCCTTATGAATTTTATCTGTTGGATAAATTAAGTATGGTTTAGAATCTGGCCATATCTTCTGAAATTATACTAGGAATCCTTTGGCCAAATCCTCTACATTTACAGATGAAGATATTGAAGTCCAGAAATGCTAAGTTTTTGGTCCAAATTTACAAGGGATACATGTTAGAACTAGGCAAAGTCACATACATCCAAGTTCGCAGGTAACAGTTCCTGTAAAGGCAAGTGTTAAAGGGAGCTCTCCATCCTTGAAAATGGCAGAGTTTAAGCCTAATAACTAGTAGTTGTTCGTATTACTATTCGCTGGATGTCTCTGTACTTTGCACAGTTTATATTCTGGGTTTTAAGAGACAGCTTTGGACAAGACCAGTGAGGTCCTTGATCACATGAAGCCTCTGTGGAAATTCTCCTTTATCCTCCAAAGAGTTGAGATCCTTTGAATTTTGTAGTACTATTCATAAATGTGTACAAATGTTTCTTTTTTGCTGGGTCTTGCTTGAGACAAAGTTGATAAATACACAAAAGAGCGAGCTATAGCCACAGGTACAGATTGGTCTCCATAGAGTACTGAGAAGCCAGCTGGTTCTCAGGAAAGAGAAATACAACGTACGGCACTGTACAGCATCTTCGCAGTTTGTGCCCCGTGGCTCAGTCCTATCTAATACGTCAGCACACTGAGAAAGAGTATGGAATTTTGGCTCTTCAGAGAACATAACTGGTTGTAAATATGTACTAAGCTTCTATTTTTCTTTTATAACTTTGTTATAATCTTATCATATATTGTTTTAGACCCCCTAGCACTAGCCAACTATCATTTATTCCCTAATTTTTAATACTTTGCAGTATTTTAAAACTTTAAAAACTGAAACTATTAACATAATAATAACTCCCTAAATTCACATTTATGATCTTCTATGATCCAGTTATTGATCATGTCATGTGTACAAAAACAATTCAATAGATGGTACTACAAAGAAAAAAATTCTCATTCCATTATTTTCCTTCAAATTTCACACAACCAGGGCAAACCAACATATTTATTCTTCCTGCATAGTCCTCCCTGTCCCCTGGTTTCTTTCATTTATATCTTAACCTCTGCATTTCTAAGAACCCAGATTACCTCCTTCCCTGTTCTGGACTGGGATGACTTCCCTACAATGTTTGCTCCACCTGTCCTTATTAGTGGGAGACTTATTATAAGAAGTTGTATAATTCAGACATACAGTTGCATGCTTTTCTTTATCACCAGAGTACATAGCTTTGTGACCATATCATGGATAATTATCTAAGGATGAATTTTCCTTCATGATAAAATTAAAGTAAGCAAACAAAGCTTCTTTCATTTCCTCTCCCTCTTAACCTGTTGAATAAAGATGCCATGTTATGTGGATTTCCTGTAGCCAACTGTCCACACTGTTTGGACGATCAAGACAATGTCAAAGAAGCCCATTTAGAGCCCATTCAATTGCTGTTATGTTGAAGTCAGCTGTTTCTCCAGAACCTGCTATGATACCCTATTTAAGCTATTAATACAAAAAATCATTTAAATATCAGTGTCTGTAACCCCAGATGCTAGAATGCTTGGAATAGTGTCCTAGATATAGTATATGATTAAATTATGTTTAATGAATGATATGATAAATATGTCACCCAACCTTTTTAAAATTGAGGTGTTTACTAGTATAAGTTTTCTCAAAGGATTATACAAAGGTAAATAATCAATCCTGCATTCTTATCAATGCTAACTTGGCCTTGTTATTCTCATCCATATTTCCCAATATCATAGTATTTATAGACTAGAAAAATAGCCTTTAAAAACCATAAATTTTATAATGCAAGAGTTTTAACTGGGTTTTAATAATATAAAAATGCATATTTTCTCAAAGCATAATTTCTTTTGGGTTTAATTCCATGGGTTTAGTCCAACTCTTCTTGCCATGTAATTTCTTCTTGCTCCTCCAGCAGATAGCTTTATACCATCTCTTATTATACTTACTGTTTTTCTTTCCTTTCTTTGTGGCTACAGTTACTTTCACAGTCTTATTTGTTCAACAAGATGCAAGAATCCAGCTCTTTCAAGTAAAAAAGCAAATTAAAAAGTTATTAAAGCATTATAGACTCTGACAAGCCCCTCTGGATCCATTTGTGCTTATGACCATGGTGTGTGTTCAGGAAGGTTTTTATTTTGCAAATCACTGAACCCCTCAAAGCTGCATGCTGTTCGATAATTAGGGGGTATATTATCTGTGCTAGAAACTCAGCACTGAAGAAAACAATAAAAAGGACTAATATAGACAACCAGCTGTTGTTTTTCTGCCACTGTACTGGTTGACTTAAACTATGTTTTCATCCAAATTCATTCTGAGCCAAAACCTTTTCTCACACTAATGCAATGGCAAACAAAACTTGGTGCCACCCTGGCTATACTGCCACATCAGTAGCTAACATCTGTGTGAGCTTTGCAATTTACAATGCGTTTTTATATCATTTATCTTACTTAATTTTCACAACTCTGATGAATTAGGAAAATTTTAGAGGTGAAACACATGTGTGACTTTCTATGATGTGTCCAAGTCTAATAGTGGAACCAGCCTATTTAGTTTCTGCTTAGTTCTTTGCTATTGTAACTTTCCATGCTTTAGCAGGTTAGTACGTATAAAAATTCAGGTGTTCTGCTCTTTTGTTTATGGGTTCTCTGCAGAAGTCTGTACTTTGGCCTATAGAAGTCATTCTAATAAAAGCACCTGGCGTTCATCCCATGGGGGCGTTTGACTAGAACTCATTGCCACACTGACCAGCCCAAGTCAATTAATAATTCCAAGCCAATGTTCTCTGCTCGGGAAAAGAAGAACCTCATGGCACAGGTCCCTTAGAGATGTTTCAAAACAAGGCAACATGTCTTTTTAAGATATTTCTTCCTTGGTAACTGCCTTCTCACAACAGTTTGATAGCTTTAAACTTGAAGAATATTCAAGATCTAGTTTTACCAAATGAAAAACCACGGAAAATTTTTAGAAATTGCCTATCTTGTAGTTTCAGTCATCTATGGCAAAGTTTCTCAGTTTTATTTTTTCTTTTTGTTGCCATTGAAGCAAAAAACGCTGGCATTGCATATCCTTCTTTGTGGCAGCTGGAACACATATTTATAATCATTACTTCTATTCTTTGAAGGCAACCTTTAGACTTTATTGATTGCTTTACCATTGTTAATATTCATCTAGCATCCTTGACTTGTCCTTATGATACTGGGAAACAATTTTATCATCCTCAACTTTCATATAACACACTCAGAAATAAAGAATATGTGATTATTCCATGGAAAATATAAGTCCTGAGAGTTTTACTATGTCTGATGATTTCCTTGATTTTTTTAGTATGTCTGGTGATTTCTTTGTGTTACAGAAGAAGGCAGCAAGGAGGAAGAGAGGGGGGAGAGATTGTAGATATACTTTGGTACCTCTTGTAAAGTCAAAAATATGCTAAGTACTCTCAGTAATACTGAAAAGTATATTTCAAAGTCAATTTATTTCCTTAATCCTCTACTTGATATCCATTATACTTATGACATTTCTTTCTTGCTTGCTTCTTTCCTTTTTCCCCTTATTCTTTTTTATTGGTTCATTTGCAATATAGAAATTAAAGTGTGGCATTAATTCCAGAAGAACCTGACTCAGTTAAAGAAATTTGCTCTTAGTTTAAGTTAACATGATGAACCAAAGTGTGACATACATGAATTAAATCCAAGTACATTTTTCTTATACTACATATGGCCTTATTAGTACTTCAAGGGTCTGACATCATTTTTTCTGCCACTTTCTAAAAATTGATTTCTCATGTTTAGAATGTGTACTTTAAAGGAAATTATAGAAAAGTTACTAAAGATACTTCAGAAAGGTCTGAAAAGAGGGCCTCAATCTGTGAATTTATCATAGAATGGGTTAGAATCAGTTTTAAATATGTGCTGCTAGAAGAGATATAGTCACTTTGACCTCCTCTCATTTTCTGCAACTTGTCTGTCTACTTTATTGTTTTTTTTACAAGCCTTAAAACTCTCTAGCCTTACTACTCTCTAGCCTTACATGTGCCCTTTTCTACTATCTTTGTATAAAAAATTCTCTTTACAATGGAAAAGTTCACCTCAAATGCTCTTTCATAGAAGTTTTCCTTTGATCATTCTAATGTATGTATGCTCTTATTCTCTCTCACTGTATTCTGCAGGTAATTGATTGCAATTGTTTTTATTTTTTCTGGTTGCATCTTTTCTGAGAAAAATGTAACCTTTGTCAAGAAACAGACCTTGCTTATGTTCTTTAAATTTCGTTTCATACTAAAATAGAGACTGGCACATAGAAGTAAAGAGCACAATATACATTTGTATTATAAATGAGTGAGGTATTTTCTCAAAATTTATCTGAATCCTTAGCATTACAAGTAGGGAGTTGAGGTGTGCAAACAAAGAGGTGTGAAACTCTAAAGACTTTCATATAAATACTCCACATTTCTTTTGGTGTTTATTGAAGTACAATCAACAAACAATAAATTGTTCTACATATAAAGTGTATATTTGATAAATTTTGATATATGTATATGGACAATTGAAATCAAGGTAGTAAATAAAAATCTCACCCCCACCTCAAATTTCTCCTGTGAATTGGTCATTTATCTTTCTTGCTTTTTCCACACATCATTAGGTAAACATTTTTATCTCTTTTGCCATTAAAGGCTAGTTTTACTTTGTAAAATGTCATACAAATGGCATCATAGAGTGTACAGTTAATCATGGCCTGGCTTTTCAAACCCAACATAATTAAATCTATCCATAGTATTTTTAAATCTAAAACATATATCAACAGTTCATTCATGTTCTTTGTTGAGGTATTTTCCAGTGTATGAATATTACCTAGCTTGTTCATTCATTTGTTTTTGGTGAAAATATGGGCCTGTGTCAGCTTACTACGGGTCAAAATTGTTGTCAGCATTGATCTATAAGTCTTTGTATACACATGGTTTTATTTCCATTGCATAAAAGCTGAGCAGTATAATGGCTAGGTCATATGGTAGAAATATGTTTAAATTTTCAAGACAATGTCAAAAAATTTCCCAGAACAGTTAATACATAGCAATGACATGAAAGTTAAAGGGTTTTTTTTAACATTATTGCCAACAGTTACTATTGTATTTCAATTAGCCATTGTATTAGTCAGCTTTTCCATTTTAAAGACAAAATATTTGACATCCTCAACATAAAGGAGGGCAAGTTTAATTTGGCACATTATTTGGGTGGTTCATTTCATGGTTGGTGAGCTCCAAGGTTGAAACACAGTGGAACATGGTAGATGAAAGCAGACAGGAACCAGCAATATACTGGGTCAGAAATATATGCTTCAAAGGCACACCTCTAGTGATACACATTTTCCAACAAGGTTTCATCTTTTAACAGCACATTTAGTTGTGAATTCATCAGTGGATAAGAATATAGAACCACTATGATCCAATCACCTTCCAAAAACTCCATCTCTGAACACATCAGGCTTTTGGAGGTCATTATACAGCTAAACCCTAACAGCTATTTAGGTGACAGTGTGTCGTATTTCATCACAGTTTTAATTTGTGTTATTCTGTTGATTATGTTGGGAGAGTTCATATTTATTTATTTACCATCTGTATATCTTGTTTGGTAGAGTATCTACTCAAATACTTTATCACAGTTTTGCTTTTTTATTATGGACTTATAAATCTTCTTTATAAGATACACTTATGAGTCTATTGCCAGATGTATGTTTTGCAAGTATTATTTTTTTACTCCTGGTTTAACTTTTCATTTTTATAGCAATATGTTTTGAAAAGCCAACATTGATCATTTTAATAAAAGCAAATGTATTTTTGTTTATTTTGTACACCTATGGATTTGTGGCACATTTAGGGAAGCTTTGCCAAGCCTGAGATACTAAGGTCTTTCACTATTGTAGAAATTATATAGTGATACCTGGAATATTTAAAACTGTTGTGTATAGTAATTTGCTGTAGAAAAATATAACTTTTTACTTGCTTTGGTTTTAATTTTATATCCATATACAAAAATTTTGATAGTTAACAGATTGTGTCAATTTGAGTAAGAAATGCCCAACTAAATTGAATTGACATAGTTCTGGGTATGGCTGAGGAGATTTACTGAAGACAGAAGACCCACTCTGAGTATGAGTGGCACCAGATAATAGGCTTGTAACCTGAATGGAGAGAGAAAAAAAAAAAAAAGGAAATGAAGAAAAAAGACTATCTCTTCCTTCTGTGGAGGAGCTACAGTCTTCATCTTTACCTTGAATATTGTCTCCTGGGTTCCAGCGTAGATTCTTCAGCCTTCCAATGCACACCCTTCAGCCTCTGATCACAGATCCTTTAGCTTCCTGAGACAGATTCATAGGAGCCACTACAGTGAGTTCTGGGCATTGAAATGGTTTCTTCAGGTCTCCAGACACAGACAGCACTCTTTCACTCCTGACTCTGCAGGCAGCCATTGGAACCCTATCTGGTAAATCCCCACCTCCTAACAGCATTGACTTTGCAACTTACTAACCCTCAAACTCACAAACTTCTATGATGATATCATTAATCCACCAAAAAGATAAAGTGCAATTACAAAAAATATGATTAATTCCAAAGAAGAAAGTTAAAGAAGAAAAATGAAAGAATCTGTCACAAATATAAAATAAAGAAAAGAGAATCTTGAAACCAGTAACACGAATATTCACAGTAAATGTAAATGGTCAAAATACCCAACTTTTAAAAAGTAGAGATTGTCAGTATATCTTTTTTAAAGACCAACATTTCTTGTGTGTTTCCCATAGGCCTTTGCTTACAATATTCCTCTCACATCTGCAAATGTCTATACTAAAATATTAACTATAGAAAAAGAAAATATTTCCAAAGCCTGAACATATTTAAGTTGTGAAAATGGCTCAATATAAAATCAAGGAATTGGCCTGGGGATTTAGCTCAGCTGCACAGAGCATGCCTGGCAAGCTCAAGGTTGTGAGTTCAATTCCTGGTACAGGACAAAAACGAAAACAAAAACAAAAAACAAAATGAAGGAATTAAAAAGAATAACATTTGAGTACAATTTTGAAAGTTTTCACAGAAAATAGGCATGAGTTAAAGAAACATTTTTCCTCTTACCTCCTTCTTTAACCTCTAACCCCTATTACTGCTATTGATCCTACATTGTAGAAATTTACACCTAACACTTCTATTTCTTTTTTGCACGTTCTTATCACTTGTCTCTTTGTATTTATAGTATCATCTTGTTGCAATTCCCTTTATACAGTTCCATATATAAAATAATTGTGCTCATCTTTCTAGGTATTGTTCATAGAATTTTTCTTCTATGAATACTTTCTGAATTTCTCAAGGTACTTGATTTATATTTATATGGATATAATAATATTTCAGTATTTCTTAAATTATATTTTATCCCAAGATATAACTTCAGAGAAAGGCATTACTGTTTGCTTATTTGTTTGTTAGCCATCAAATGGGATGAGATATTATATCAGTGGTGGCCAATCTATGGCTTATGTGGTAGGTAAGCTGTTTGTATCACTGAAAGCTCTAAAAGGTTTGCCATCACTATATTAGATAAATTCTGAAAAGTCATGTGTACAACATATTGCAGAGTTGAGATTAAAATCACACAAATCACTCATCTTTGTATGTAAAACTAATCTTATAGCAATAAACAAGGATGTAGGTTGTCAACGACATTCTCTCATTGAGGTACATACACATTCATTAAGCTTAGAAATCCTCTCTGTGCTTCTTACAAGGCTTATAATGAGCATGTAAGTAATGCCTTCTCCAGCTTGCATTAGTCACATTAAATGAAATAATGTAAGAGGTTAGTATATATAAACACTGCTCACATGCTTTTTTTAAGAAAATGAGATTCTCTGCTTAAATTCTTCTATCATATTTTCTTACATTCAGAAGTAAAGGGAAAAAAGGCAACTGCAACTTGAAATTGTAAGTAACTGAATTAGCCAGTAGCATTGCAGAAGAAAGGGACTTAACAAACATTTTGTTTTTCATAAGCAATCAGAAAGCTAAATATGTAACTTAGACACAATATGTAAATAAATTTATCATATTCATTTTCTCTTCACATCAGCAGTGACACTGTTGCAGTTGAGAAATTTCTTTCTATCCAGCCATCATCCTATAGCAGATTATATTTGGGATATGAACTTTTGTACTATTTTAGGTTGATATCACTTGTTTAGATTTTAATTCAGGACACTGTTAGAACCTCAGGAAAAAATATGAGGAAAGAAAGGCATAGCCATGGATATGCAAGGTGACCATAGGGTTGGATTTTCCAAAGATATTGAGCAGGCAAAAGCATTTTCTAACTGGCAAACATAGGCACCATTCTGACTGATGCAGACGTTGCAAGGGTAAATTAGGAGACAACTGGAGTGTGTCAGGAGTACAAGGTGGACATGGACAGTGCTCCTCTAATCAGTGCCAACATTTTCTTTTTGTTCTTCAGCAACTCTGTGGTGGGTGCACATTTGGGTTTAATAAGAAGAAAATGCTGCACAATTAGAAATGAGAAACACAATGATCAGACAAACAGTTCAACTCTAGAAATATCATTGACTTTAAATCTAGATCTAATATCTTGTTAACTTAAATCTCTCTATAGCTTTTCTGGTTTTGTTTCTAATTTATATCATAGAGCAAGTTAAGCCTTAAAAACTTATGTAGCTACAAATGAGACAGGAAGTAGGTAACAAATGATTTTATTATTCAGCTATTTCAATCTCATGACTTAAAGTAATGCATTCTGAAGCCAAAATTTCTGAGTCTTGGTCTAGTTTCATTTTCAAACTAAATGACAATAAAATGCAGAAATAAAAAGAATAATAATTTGTTTGTTTCATAAACTAGGAAACAGAAATCATTCTAAATCACAGTAGACAAAAGGCTAATATGCCTTGAAAATTAAAAACAAAAGAAAAAATTTCAAAATCTATGTGATCCCAAAAAATTACTCCCATTTAAAGACGAAACCACAAAGCCATTTCAGAACAAGTAGATGGACATGTGCAGTAGTATCTTTCACATCCTAAACAAAAAAATAAAATTATTTTCTTTGCATGTAAAGGCACTAATTGTGTAAGGGAGCTTCTAGAGCCTTCGTAAACTTTGTCCTCCAAAATACCACAGTGTGTAAATGAGGAAACTTAAACACAGCCAACATGGCAAGGATCAGAACGTCACTACAACAGAGAGGAAATTTAAAGTGGGAGGGACTCAACCTATATCACAAGAGGGATCTTTGCAAATCAGTTTTCACTCTGACCAAGGTCAGAATAGGGAAATATGCAACAGACTATTGCTAACTGTGTTCTGAAAATAAAGTCTAAGACGCCAGCTGCTCCAATCCGCACTTCCAGTTACTCTACATCACTAGACTTCAAAACCTATATAGTCCCAAAAAATGCTCCCATTTAAGAAAAAAATCATAAAATAAAAGTTGTGGGAGCTTCGTAATAAGAAAAAACAATAGGAATGTAAATGATTTACACCATAAAAATTATACAGCCAAACAGATTTTTAAATGACTCAGTGGTACTTAAAATAGCTAACAAAGTTAATTATCAAATTTCAATATTTTATGAAATTCAAGGGGGAAATAAAAATAAATAAATTAGGAAATAAAATTTAGAGAGGTCCTAGTGAAGAAACAGATGTAATAAACAATAATATTGTGAAAGAAAAAATCACATTGACAGCAACAATTTGGAAGATGCTCATTCTCCAAATAATAGCAAGGATAAATAAGATCAGCATCTGAAAATTTAAAGAAATGGAATTGAAAATAAACATGCTTAAAATGATGGAAGCAACACAGAAATGGAAAATGAAGAACAGTCCTTTTAAAATAATTTAGTACCCTCAGCGGGACAAATTGTGGTAAAAATCACTTCCCTGTATAGAGAAAACAATGGGATAAAACCGGTGAAGTGCAAGGTGGTGGCCAATGTGGGCAAGGGTAGATGAACAGAAATCCTCTCAATCAAGAAACAGTCACAGAAGTAGAATGGAGAAAGAAGCAGCTCTCTTTCCATCTCCATCTCCTCACACCCCTTCCTTTCCTTTTATCCAATAAATTTATTGTATGGATTTGACTTTCTGCATTTATGGGAGCTAAAAAGTACGTAAAACTGGTGATGGAGTCTTAAACCCTCAGGGCAGCCTTTTAGGAAAGAGACATGAGCCTGAAGCATGCATAGCAGACATGAAGGGGAATTTCAGAGTCAGCATTGGCCTTTCAGCATCCTGATAGCTCCAAGTTTGGTGAGGGGTAGCCTGCAGAAGATGCTGCAGCCCTTCATCTCTGAGTAAATGTACAGTTCCTGGCTCAGGATTCAGAAAGCTGAAGGAGGCAAGGTGGCAAAAGCAGACAGAACTAAATTCCAGCTTCTTTGCACACCAGGGGCTCACATATAAAAGCAATAGCCCAGGAGAGCTGCAACAGTTCTTTAGGCTCTACCTGAAACTTCTATGTATAAAAAAATACACGGTCCCAGTTTCAACTTCCATGTTTAAAATTTCATGTAAAATGTTTCTTTTAGCCCATGCTAACCAGGTACCATATGGGAACAGGAATCTGGAAAGCTTTGCTCCAGATTGGTTCAATTAGTGCAGTACTATTCTACCACAACAGGTTGGAGTACTAATTGCCACATGTAAACAGATCTCTCTGAAAGCTGATGACTCAGGATTCCAAGTATAAAAACATTTTTCACAAATTGAGTGCCAGAAATTACAAAGACATCCAGATGTAATTACAAAATGTAGAAAAAGTCTTTCCAAATATTATGAAGGAGGAATGAATTCCTCCCCCACCCCTTATAAACACACACACACACACACACACACACACACACATACACATCAATCTTTAATATATTAAAGGAGAGAGAAAGTGCAAAATTTATATTGACTGAGGTTTGGTTCCTGGATGTCCATCTATTGAGTTAATGTAGTTTTAGAGAAACTATGCAGTCCCTCCAGAGAGTTCGCCCAAACTTAAGAGGTAATTCTCAAGATGAGAGAGTTAGTGAAGAGATACATGATACCAAATAATTTGTTGGATCATTTTCCACACTAAATTGTTTCAATTTTTTACTAAATGTACTGAAATGTGCAATATGTGGTGTAGGAAAGACACAAATCTAAAGCACTGGAGTGTGAGGGGAGTTGCTCAACCTCTGTTTCACAGACTGTTATGGGAAAGCATTGGTTGTGGACTTAGCTTTGGACCCTGAGTGGCAGCTGAGCTCCCAATTCCCATTTTAGAACAGAAAGAAGAATCTAGTTGAAATAAAAAAGATAGGCAAGGCATCTCACATTTAGGATTCAGAAAACTGCCTGATCCACTATGGTGAACATCTCCCCAAGAAAGAAAAGTGGAAAGATTGATTCCCTCCAGGACGCTGGGGTGATCTTGACTTCCTCCAAGATAAATTGTTCTCCTTATTCTGTGTTTTAGTGTTGAGTTTTTGTTCTGATTTTTGAAACCACAGATGAATCTTTCTTACATTGGCAAGAAATAAACCCATTCATGTGCTCACTGCAATGAAGGAACTAAATGTTACAAGTCTGAGTTGGCTGTGCAAAAGTTTTAGGCTTTAGGAAGAGTATTTGAATATGAGGAGGAGAAAAGAAGGATATATTTGATTTTAAATTCAGCCATTCCTTCCTTCCCAGACTTTCTACGGTGCTGGAAGTATTTTTGGAACTGTTTTATTTATTTATTTTTAGAATACTTTTTTTTCATTTAAAAACAACCATATATGACGTAAAAGTCATCCAAATTTATCATGGAAAGCTACCTGATGCAGTAAACCATCTTCACATTCGTTTGGCTTCTGTTATAACTTCCTTTTTTCTAATCTTTTGAATAATTATGTGGGTGGTAGCATTATGAATTTTTCAGTATCTTACTAAATATATTTAGAATGCTTAATTGAAGCTTAACCTTTATTTTTTGTAGTACTTTTTGTCTCTCACTCATGGTTTTGAGGAGAAAAGCTTTCTTAACTCAAGTCCTTATATTTAGCTGCTTCAGTATTTTTTCCTAAAGCTGGAAAAATTAAGGTTCTGAATGAAATGGTATAACAGGATATCAACAGGGTAAAAAGTAATGTTAATGATTTCTTCTTGGCATGCAATTATATCTAGTATACTTGATGATGAAATTAACAAATAGTTTAAATAAAACCATTCATTTCCTTCCTATCTACACAATTTTAATGAGAAACATTTAATTAAACTTGGCTAAAATTTCTCAAGGGGATTTCAGAATGCATATTTAAGCTTCTTGGATACAAGGAAATGTCTTTTTGAGTACATAGTAAATACAACAAATAGCTGCCTTGGTTGCAGGTATTTCATGGGAAACATTATTGTCAAAATTATTCTTTATCACAAAATTTATTGGAATACAAAGTTCTCTCAAGGTTTATTAGTTATTAAGCTTTGCTATTTTAATTGTTGTAATAAATAAGATGCCTTTTTATATATTCACCGCATTTTATATTATGTCATATTTTTATGGCAAGCAATAAATGTGTTTGATGTTCTTGATCGAATTTTACCACTGGATTTTTTTAAGACACTCATTATTGTGAGCATATCTGACATGAATTAAAATGACATGCAAATCTGCAAGCTCATTTCACTGAAGTAAAATTGCTAAATTGTTGAATTAATAGAGCCTTTTAATCTTTGAAAGCAAACATTGTTTTCAAATAAATGTGATAGAACTCAAGCAATAGTTGGAATAGTTCTTTTCCTTTTGCTTCTGCTATTCTATAATGATTTGTGTGAAGAAAAGATGCAAATACTCTACTCTCTTAATTAACAAAACAATGAATATTATTGCCACTGATATCTTGAAGGCACAGTATTAATATTCAATAGGTAGAGTCACCAAATATTAACAAATTGTTAAATATGGAAATAATCATCGCATGTAATTCCCCCTAAAGTAAAAAATAAAAAAATAAAAATAAATAAACCTTTAATGCTTTCATATATAGTTCTTGAGGTTTCTACTATATATGTGTTTTGTTTTTCAATATAGATAGTGTCAGGTATATATTAATTTACCACTGGTGCTTTAATCAGTAATATGTTTTATACACAAATAAATTCAATATATACAAGTATTAGATTTTGAAAAGGAACTTCCTTAATCAAAACCCTGCACAGAAATTCTAAACATAAGGAGTCAGCTCTGTTCTCTTGTTTCAGTTCTTCAATTGATTATTGCAGACAAACAAAGGAAGCAATTTCTTACTTCTCAAATATCTTGAAATGTGTGAGGACATTGTGGAACCTTAATATGCTTTTCTTTCTGCACACCTGTTGTGCTTGAAAAATTGTTCTGATTTTGGTGTATTAACTTCATTAAGTTAGGATCATTTTTACATTTTTGATATTCCAAATCTGTAATCACTATTATCAAATAAACTTAATGACTACATAGTATGTCCCAAAGGTTTTATAGATATTTCCTCGTGTCACCTTAAAAACTCCTACAATGTGAGTACTATGTTTACACTCCTTTTAGAGCTGGAGAACCTGAAGCACAGTAAATAATTTGTTCTTTGCTATATTAAAAAAAAGAAGCCAGGATTAATCAGTGACAGTATTTATACTGTCACTGCCAGTCCAGTATTTATACATATCATATTCTATGCTACCAATATTAAACAACTCTTTCCACAATAGCTCTGCTATGATCACTTGTTAAATGGATATGTGACTGCAAATATGCCTACTCCCCTCCCTGCTTAAAGCAGATGATTTAACTTCATGCCAAAAAAGACATAAGTTCCTTAAGTCATAAGGCTGTAGGAATGCTTGTTCATGATTTTTCTTCTTAATCAGGAAACCCTGGAATATATCTGCTACGTTCAGCAGGCTTACCCCTTACTTTTCTCCAGTAAACTTGTGCTTTAGACAAATAGTAGCCAGCTATACCTCTCAATACTTTTCCCAAAGGATACAGGAAGCAATCTTCGTATTTACTCATAGTAAGATGAAAGGCAGGGTGTGTGAATATGTGCAGAAGTGGCATATGGGATATTTTCCCCATCTTATCCTCCATATAACTTTGTTTTGCATATGTTTATCTGAGCATCACAGTAGATCGAAAAGACTCAATCCACTCCAAGATTTGTTTTAAAGAGTTTTCTTTTGATTTTGCTGATAGAAGTAGCCTAATTTTTAGTACAAAAACACATGAAAAACCCAATTTGCAAGTTTTGGAGGAGGTCAAAAGTGAATCATCAGATTACTCATGCACAGATAATGAAGATGATCCAGTATTGTATAATACATACTTTCACAAGAGAAGAGCGGCATGCATGGATGACAATGAGGAGGAGGAGGATGACTTTGACATTGGCCATGTGAGCCAAAATTCCTCTGAGTGTGAGACGGAACAAGAATTGACTAATACAGACACAAGGAATGAAGGCTTTTTGATTTAGATGATGAAGAAAACAACAATGTGAGTACACATTTGACTAGCTGAAAGCTTGCAACATGGCCACACAAGCAAATGGAACAATCGAATGTTAAAACTAAGTCCAAAAATACAGTGAAGGTCTTGGCAGAGCTGAAAGATAATGAAGAGAATGCCAGGACTGCCATTCAACAGTGGAAATTGTAACCGATGAAGTGCAAAAAAATGTGAAATACACAAAAGCTAAAATGCAAGTAAAATGTCCTGCATGCACCAATAATCATATTTTAAAATGCATTTGTTATGACAACTCTCTAGGAAAACTGAAAGGATTCATAGGTTTGAGCAGGGATTTCTCCTGGTGATCATAGGAACGTAAAACTTCCTAAAAAGTGATGGGTCAAAATATTGCGCAAAAATATTTGCCCTTTTAGAGCCAAAGACTTATTATGCTTTCAATTTAGATAATTATCCTGGAACTCAGCTATTATTACTTATTTCTATAATAATAAACTGAATGATGTGAACAGACTTGTTGCCCCCATCTCCAAAACTAATCAGAATGTGACATTCAACAATCGGCTAACCAGTTTCCAATTGATGTTACATTTGCTAACAGAGCACAAATGGACCAGTTCAGGAACTATCCACAGGAAAAGAGTTGAAATTCCAAATGCAATGTTGCAATTTCCAAACACAAAATTGTATAGTGCAGTCTTTGGATTTCAGAAAGAGATAACATTTGCCTCATACAGGCCAAAGATAAACAAACTGGTACTGCTGACGTCAATATTTCACAATAATAGAAACATTGATAGGGAAACCTCTACAAACGGAAGTCTGAGATGGAAATTTTCTGTGACAAAACCAAAGGTGGAGTAGATGTTGTTGGTAAGTTATGCAGCAATCATGATGTCACCCAAAACACAAAGTACTGATCAATGTTTATGTTTTACTCAATCCTAAATACATGTGGCATAAATAGTTTGATAGTTTAAGAAGAAAATAACAAGTGCAAAATATTATGGAGAAATTTTCTTATAGGATTAGGACTGGAGCTCAAAAGAGATCATTTATGGTAGAGGAAAAGCAAAATCTTTCTGCCCAGGAAAGTATGTAAAAAAATTGTGGACCGCAGTGGTGAGCTGACAGAGAAACAGGAGACAAAGCACTCAAAAGACCTACTACAACAGGAAAAAAGAAGTTCTCAACTGTGTCCTATGAAAAAGTATAGGAAAACAAAACATGTGCTATCAGTATAAGTAATACTTGTATATGGAGCATGCATTTGTCATGTGTGGAGACTGTCTTGGGTGTGACAATTGAAATAAAGCTTATCTCTGTTGTAGACAGTTGTTTGTGTTTACACTATAATTCATACAGGTTTTATTTTTTATATTATCTTCTAGGCTTCAGAAGCAAGTAAACAGTTGATGTGAAAAACTTTATGTCTATTCTAAGCACTCATTACACATTTGATGTTTGATTTTATTGATATCTTATTTTGCACTTTGTATAACATAGTATGAAGCTCCTGAAAAAACAGAAAGAGAGGTGGTAAGACTGATGCATACAGAAGGAAAGCTAAGCATAGGTACTGCCAGTGTGAGACATTGTGCATGGAACATGTGTTTGTCATATCTAAAGATTTCCTGGAGTGTGACAGTTGAAGCAAAGTTTATTTTTGTGGTAGAATTTTTGTGGTAGGTATTTTCATTGGAATTCATATAGGAATTTATTCTGGTATTATTTTTTAGGTTTTGTAAGCAAGTAAAGAGGTGATATCAAAATGTTGATGTGTATCCAGCACTTATTAGATGTTTGATATTTTATTTATATCATATTTCCCTGCTATGTGCAGATTGTATAATACAGTGGGGATCTCCTGACAAAACAGGAAAAGCTAAGAAAATATTGGAATGTACTTCTGATGTTATCTTTTAGGTTTTGTATGCAAGTACACAGCTCATGTGAAAATGTTGATGTTTATCCTAAATGCACGATACATTTTATATTCTAAAAAAATGATCAAGTGCTCTATTTTTAAACTTAATTTTAAAATATATGATTACATAATACTATTTTCTCAGAGAACTTCAGGGCACTAAAGGATCTTTGAAAAAAATTTTGAGAAAACTGCTTGTTTACTGTGTGATGAGCAAATGACACAGATTCAGCGACTGAATAACGTCAGATAGATTTGAATCAGTAAGCCATGTTTTCTATGTATTTTAACTTGTTTAGCTTCAGTTTTGTGTTGATATGTGAGAATAAGGATTCCAGACCAACCACGGTGGTCACTGCCTGCAATCCTTGCTTATTTGGGAGACTGAGTCAGGACTGTGAGTTTCGGCCTAGCAGAAGTTAGTGGCTTAGTGAGATTGTATGCCAAAATAACAACTAAAAGGGGCTGGGGATGGATCCCAATGTGAAAGCTCTGTGTCTAAGTCCCAGTACCAGAAAAGCTAAAGGTAGTTCACAAAATTTTGTGAAGATGAGCTATCAAATATGACCCTGCCAAGTTTAAAGACTCAATCCAAAAATGAGCATCTGAAATGAATAGATGAAGAAGTACAAATGGTATATATATATATGGAAAATGTTTGGAGTACCACAAATTCCTCAATATTCTTCATTAAGACATAAGATCTGTAGCTGCAATGATCTGGATAAAGTAGTATTAATCATATTTCTTTGACTATGTTTGGTAGCTCTTCACTTGTTAAAAAGTATAATATGTATAAACTATTATCATCCTACATTGTTGTTAGGAAATCCAAACTCTAAAGAATCTTTTAAGAATAAAAAGTATTAAAAATGAAATGGAGCAGTCATGATCTATCCAAGTACCAAACCAATAAGGGGATCTTGGATGTGGATACTGCACACCCAACCACTGTAAGTGAAACTATATGGATTAAAATTGAACTATTCAGAGAATATGTGAGCAGGATTGGTAAACCGTGGCTCTTTGAAAACAGTCCTCCACAACAGCAAGGAGCACTAGCAGAAATGAAGTACAGAAATTACAAAAAGGTTGCAACACTCTGAGGAATCACAGTAATAGCATAAAGATTGTGGTATTGAAGATTGACCTTTTTTTCACCATTTTTCTTTTTCATGGTTTTCCTGAAAATAAGGAATCGTTATTACTATTAATTATCATAATTATTAAAACAGCATTATAGGAGCCATAGGAAAGAGTAAATGGTTTGGAGTTCCTCCAAAACCCTGTCAACAGAAAGCTTTCATGATTTTCTCTAGTTAGCAATTCTCTAAAAACTACCAATTGCTGAGTTAGCCATTATTTCATCTGAGAAATCACTAACTATAAATACAATTTCACTATGGTATTTATCAAAAAATAGTTTTACAGCTACCTGAAGTAGTGATAACAATTGGAAAGGGAATAAAGCTTATTAAAATGTAAGGAGGTTAGTTTGGAAATCTCTGAAAAAACTCTAATTATCTGGTAATCTTGTGGAACAAACTCATTTTTAGGACTGTGCATACCCAGAAAAAAAAAAAAAACAACAAGAGAAACGCTTATTTCTTACCAACTACTGACCTTGAGGCTTTGGTACACAAGAAGAAAGCCCAGGGCATAATTATAAATTAGTTTTCTCATCTTTGAAACCATAACCAACCTATACAAAGACCCCTAGGATGGTAGACTTACTGGTCATATGCATTTAAAAAAATCTCTGTGCAACTACTAGTTGACCACTAATCAAACTGGACAGATATTTCAGAAGGCACATTTGACAAACAATACATAATTTCATAATTATCCCAGAATCATGAAGCAAACCAGCAACAAAACAATGGGTAGCAAATGCAACAGCAAAATCTCTGGTGAAGAGGGATACTATGATTATCACAGTTTTCACATTTATAGTAGAACCCTCCCTATTATAAATAATAAAGGGAATACTTCAGGCTGAAATTAAAAGACCCTTGTAGTAATTTGAATTCACACACACAAAAAAATAGCAATAAATTTAACTGTTTGGATAAACTGAAAAAATAGTTTAAATATATATTTCCTTGAAATTTTTTTATCTTATTTTATTTGGAAGATAAATTCATAAAGCAATAAGCAAATTGTGTTGATGAGGCTACATTATATGAAATATAGTTTGCAAGATGAAAGCTACACTGCAGGGGAAATGAAATAAAATCATATGGTAATAAATTTTTATTTGCTACCAAAAATCCAGTTGGTACAATTCTAAACAAGACTTTTATGAACTGAGAGACTAATTTTAATTCTCAAGGCAAACACTAAAAAACAAAATAAAAATTCAACTAATATAGTCAATATAATTGTAAGATTGAATACAAAAAGGAAGAAAATATGATACATAGAAAATAAATAAAATTATGCATATAAATTCTATGTTTTCAGGAATTATATTAAATGTTAATGGATTAAACCCTGAAAATCCAAGGCAGATGACCAGAATATAGAAAAGGAACTGATTATATGATGACTACAACCTAAATAGATTTGGGCACACAAAAAGACCTCAAAGTTATAAAAGATGAGACAATGTGTATGGCACAAAAAGTAATCAAAATGAACTACAGTAACTGTTATGACTTGGATCTAGATATGCCCCCAAATCCTCATACAGACATATGTGGGGTTTTTCAGAGGTGGCTTGATCTACAATGTATGATCCTTCATTAAAGAGATGATGCTAGGATTAAGGATGTATGATTATAAACTTAGTCAACTGATTGATTTGTCATAATTCTGGGTATGAATAATGGGAAGGCTCAACCTGGTAGTGGGTGCTACCATCCAAAGGGCAGGTAGCTTGGGAGGTATAAACAGGAGAGTCTGTTTCTGCTGTTTCCTTGATAATTCATTGTTTTGCTTCTTTCCTGGCTTCTTCCCACTATGAACTGTTTGCTCTCTGCAATGACCCTCTGCCATGCCACCTTGCCATGGAGCCAGCCAGGTACACAGTGAAACCTCCACAAACTGTGAGTCAAACACCTCTTTCTTCCTTTAACTTTTGGTGTTGTGTATTTTGTCTCTGAAACAAAAAAAATTAAGACAGTAGCTATATTAAAATTTTACCTTATTCTAGGAGCCCAGGAACTCTGGCTGCACCCTCTTCTGTCATCACAGGAAGGTCCCTTGGACAGGGAAGTATTGGTGACCTTTATGGGAGCCTGGGACCCTTGGCTTCACATTTAACAGCAATCATGGGAAGATTCCTTGGACTGGGAAGGCATGGTGAGTGGTCTGGGAGCCTGGGACCCTTGGCTCGAACCCTTGCTGCCAATGTGGGAAAGACCCTGAGTACTGGGAAATTTTGGCTTGCTTTCTGAAGGCCCAAAACCTAGCAATTTGCCTCCCACCACCATCACAGGAATGACACTGAATTCCCAGAAACTTAGGGAAATTTGAAAATCATGAAAAGAAGGAGCAAAATGCAATCTCAGGAAATACCAGTATGGAAGAACATGGAAGTCACACAACTTAAATTTCTGAAATGATAGCAACTGAAATAAAGAACTAACTACATCAGGTTATAGAGGAAATTAGATCAGTTATAATCACTGAGGTAAAAAAAAAGAAATGACATCCATAATGAAAGAATTGCTCAGCCTGTCAAAAGAAGACATAGATGAAAGTAGAGGAGCAGAGAAAAATGATGGAAAACTTGAATGAACAGTATAAGAAAGAATTAAAATACATGAAACAGATTTAAAGAGGTATTCAGGAAATTAAAATTCCAATTAAAAGCTGGCAAAACCACTTGAATGAAATGAAAATAGATTTTCAGACCTTGAAGACAGCATTGTTATTAGTGACTGTGAAAGGAAACATCTCTTAAAAATAACAAGGGAACAGCAAATAACAATTCCATAGCTGCAAGAGGAGGCAAAGAAACAAAATATAAGACTGACAGGTGTCAATGAAAGAGCAGGAGGCAACATGAATGACATAAAAAACTATTTGCCGAAGTAAAAGAAAATTTCCCAAGCAAGGGAGAAGAATCTGATATACACATAAGTGTGGCATATAGAACTCCAATTAGCCAAAATGCATCTACAACCAGACACATAATAATCAAGATCCCATCCACTCAACAAAAGAACAGAATATTAAAAGCTCTTAGAGAAAAGAAATAGATCACTTATGAAGGAAAATGCATCAGAATTATGGCAAATTTCTCAACACAAACCATCAAGTCAAGAACTTGGAGTGAAGAATTTCATGTCCTGAAAGAAAACAACTTCCAGCCCAGACTGTTCTACTTTCCAAAACTATTTTTCAAAATTGATGGAGAAATAAAATACTTCCATGACAAAGATCAACTGAAAATTCCTCGCCACCAAACCAGTCTTATAGAGTACTGAAAGATATTTGACAAACAGATAACAATGTCCACAATTTCAGGACCAGCAATAAAAGAAAATGACCACAATTTCAAGGCCAACATTAAAAAAGAAATACTCTGCAAGGTAACCAATTAAACAGAAGTGAAAAATACAGAACCAACAGTGGGAAAACGATGTGTCAAAGATAAGCCTATACATATCAGTAATAACCATTAATGTAAATGGCCTCAGTACACCAAACAAAAGAAACATATTGGCTGAGTGTATCAAGAAATAAAATCCAACAATATGCTGTATACACAAAATGCAGTTAATTCAAAAGGAAATTCATAGACTGAAAGTCAAAGAATGAAAAACAATATTCCATGTGAAAGGAAACCAGAAAAAAGCAGGAGTAGCTATCCTGTTTGCAGACACTGTGAATTTCAAACCAACAATGATCAAAAAAGATAAAGAAGGCCACTATGTTCTTGTTAGGGGAAAACTGCAAAAGGAAGAGATAAAATCATAAATATATATTCACCACATATAGGAGCACCCAACTATATAAGGCAAATTTTAACAGACATGAAAAATCAAATACATAACAACACAATTGTAACAGTGAATTTTAACACCCCATTGTCACAAAGAGATGAATCAACTAGACAAAAAATCAGAAAAGAAATAACAGAACTAAACCAAAAGTGTGAACAAATTGACTTAGTCGACCTTTACAGTGTATTCCACCCAACAACATGAGAATAAACGTTCTTTACAGCCGGGCATGGGACGTTCTCTAAAGTAGACCACATATTAGGGCAAAGAACATGCTTAAGTAAATGCAAAGGCCTTGAAATTATCCCATGTATATTATCAGACCATATTGCAATGACACTGGAAATTAATGATAAAAGAAATTGAAAAAAATTACATAAACATATGGAAATTGAATAACATGCTCCTGAACAAGCAGTGAGTCACAGAAAAAGTTAAAGAAGAAATTAAGCAATATTTACAATCAAATGAAAATGTAAATACAAACTATCAAAACCTATGGGACACAATGAAAGCAGTCCTCAGAGTGAAATTTATAATAGTAGATGCTCACATCAGGAAAACAGAATGAACACAAATAAACAACCTTATGCTACACCTCAAACTTCTAGAAAAAGAAGAGTAAGTCAAGCCCAAAGCCCAAAGCAGGCCAGATTTATAAAGATCAGAGCAGAAATTAATGCATTGGAAACAGAAAACAATACAAAGAATTAATGAACAAAAGTTTTGATTCTTAGAAAAAATAAATAAATAAATAAAATAAATAAACCCCTAGCCAACCTTATCAAAAAAAGGAAAGGAGAAACTCAAATTCGTGCAATAAGGAATGAAAAATGTGAAATCACTAGAGAACCTGTAGAAATTCAGAAGATCATCAATGCCTACTTTGAAAATTTTTGCTCTCATAGGATGGAAAACACAGATGAAATGGACAGATTCCTAGATACATATAAATTACCAATGCTGAATCAAGAAGAAAAGAAAATCTGAATAATGCAATATCAGCCAAGAAATTGAAATATAACAAAAAACTTACCAACAAAGAAAAGGCCAGGTCCTGATGGATTCACAGCTGAATCCTACAGGAAATTTAGAGAAGATTTAATAACAAATCTTCTCAAAATCTTTAATGAAATACAAAGGGAAGTAGTTCTTCCCAACTCGTTTCTGGAGGCATGCATTACCCTGGTACCAAAACCATAAAAAGACCCAACCAAAAAAGAGAACTATAGGCCAATCCCCTAGTGATCATAGATGGAAAATTCTGAATAAAATACTACCAAACATGATGCAGCAAATCATCAAGAAGATAATATACCATGACCAAGTGAGATTCATCCCAGGAATGCAGAGATGGTTTAATATACACAAATCAAAAAATGTAATACACCATATCAACAGAGCCAAAGATAAGAATCACATGCTTATCTCAACAGAGGCAGAAACAGCTTTTGATAAAGTCCAACATTTATTCACGGTAAAAACCCTACAGGAAATTGGAGTACATGGAATTTTCCTCCATCTGGTAAAAGCCATGTATGATAAACCCATGGCCAACATCATGCTAAATGGACAAAAATTGAAAGCTCTCACTTAAAAATCAAAAACAAGACAAGGATATTCACTGTTACCACTCCCATTCAACATAGTTCTGGATATACTAGCCAGAGCAATTAGTAAAGCGAGAGAAATAAAAGGAATAAGAATAAGAAAGGAAGAAGTGAAATTATTATCTGCTGATGACATGATTCTCTACATGGATGACCCCCAAAAGTCCAACAAAAGACTCCCAGAATTAATAAATGAATTCAGTAGCCTACCTGGGTACAAAGTCAACACTCAATAATCAATAACATCCCTACACACAAACAACAAACATACTGAGAGAGAAATAAGGGAAACCACACCATTCACAATAGCATTAAAAAGATGAAATACTTATGAATCAATCTAATAAAAGAAATAAAAGATCTATACTACAGTGAAAATTACACTACTCTGAAAAAAGAGATTGGATAGGATTTCAGAAAATGGAAAAATATTTCTTGCTTATGGATAGGAAGAATCAACATTGTGAAAATGGCCTTACTCTCAAAATTGTTATGCAGATTCCATGCAATCCCAGTCAAAATACCATTGGTATACCTCACAGATCTAGAAAAAACATTCCTAAAATTCATCTGGAACCAGAAGAGACCCAGAATAACAAAAGCAATCCTGGGCAAGAAAGGCAAGCCGAGAAGTATCACAATCCCTGGCTTGAAATTCTATTACGAAGCTATTGTGATTAAATCAGCATAGTATTGGCATAAAAAGACCAGAAGATCAATGCAGCAAACTACAAGATGCAGGCACAACCACAAACACACTGTCTTGGTTACGTTTCTCTCGTTGCTGAGACAAAATACCCAACGTCCAAAATGAAGGAAGGAAAGGTTTATTTAGCTCACATTTTGTGGAGGTTTCAGTCCATACTTGGCTGGCTCCGAGGCAGAAGATAGCAAAGCAACAAGAGCAAAGAGGAATGGCAGCCGAACAGCAAACAGCCAGAGCAAAACCCGAGGAATGGCAGCAAGCAGCTTCTTTCTTCCCTTACATCATAAACAGGCTACCCGCACCTAAGGGGTGTGTAACTCTCACATAATCTCCATGCCCTCCTCTTCCACAGGCTCAGGATGTATACAAAGTAAGCACCCTGGCTTCCTGCTGAGTCACTTAGCCAAATCTCTAGATTCTCCATGTTGACACAATGTATTGACCATAACACACACTCAGCCATGTTATTTTTAATAAAGGGACCAAACACTGGAAGGACGATAGCCTCTTTAATAAATGGTGCTGGGAAAACTGGCTTTCCATATGCTGAAGACTACAACCAGACCCATGCCTACCACCATTCACCAAAATAAAATCAAAATGGCTTAAAGAACTAATTATTAAAACAGAAACATTAGGTCTACTGGAAGTGAAAGTAGTTGGAAGTCTTGAAGACATAGGGGTAAGTAGAGAGTTCATGAACAAAAACCAAACTGCACAGAAAATACCTCAAAGAATCAACAAATGGGATCTCATCTCTTTTAGAAGTTTTGCACATCAAAAGAAATCACCAGTAGGGTGAAAGGAAAACCTACGAATTGGGAAAAAAATTTATTGGGGAAAAAAAATTAAAACTGTCCTTTTATATGTTATATAGAACATATTAAGAATTTTTTCAAAAATCAGGTCCCCAAAATTCAAAGACCCAATACAAAAATTGGCATCTGAGATGAATACACACTTCTCTGATGAAGAAATGCGACTAGCAAATAAATACATTAAAAAAGTTCGACATCATTAGTCATTCAAGAAATGCAAATTAAAACAACACTGAGATTACACCTCATCCCAGAAATAATGCCTGTCATGAAGGAATCAGCCAATAACAAATACTAAAGGGGCTGTGGGGTAAAAGGAACTCTCCTCCACTGTTGGTGGGGTGTAGACTAGTACATCCACTGTGGAAATCAGTCCGGAGATTCCGCAGTAAACTAGAATTACAGGTTCCATTTAACACAGCTATTCTCCTCCTGGGTATTTTTCCTGAAGAACTGAAAACATCTTACCAAAGCAATATATGTGCACCCATGTTTATAGCAGTGCAATTTGTAATAGCTAAATCTTGGAAACAACCCAAATGTCCATCAACTGAGGAATGGATAAAAAAGATATGGTATTTTTTTACAATGGCATTTTACTCAGCTATAAAGACAGATAAACTCAAGGCTTTTATAGGTAAATGGATGCAACTATAGAGCATACTCATAAGTGAAACTAAAGAGACACATGTGTAAACATCATATTGTCTTCCTAGTGTAAGAAACTGAAAGAGTAAATGGAATATGAAAAGTACAATAGATATTGTGAAAGGGAAAGAAACTGCTCAAATAGGAAAGAATAACTGGCATGCAGGAAAAGAGAAAATAATGAAGGAAGGAAGGAAAAAAAAATAGGTATATTTATCTATGCCAGAGAGATAAGATAATTGTACTTCCAATTTCTATTGGTTTAATGAAAGGAAGAGTTAATGTGTAATAGTTTGATCAGTCTTACATGCCTATAGTTTGTTATCTGAACAATCACTTCGAAGATAACATTATACAATGTAACAACCATTGTTAATATCCTATCACCTGGTTTTGAAATTCTGTATCATTTTCACTGTTTTTATGTTGCTTTGTTTATGTATTTATTTTTGTTATTTGGGTTTTTATCTTTTTTCTTTAAAATGAAAAATGAAATTTATATGTATATACAAGGATATCTGGAATAGCTGTATTGCTGATGTCTGTGGTTTATTGAAAGGAAAAGTTAATGCTTAAAATTTTCATTTTTCTTGATCAATTTTTGCACGCTTATATCTGGTAATCAGAATGACTGGTTTGAAGACAACATCATGCAATACAAGAACCATTGTTGAATTTCCACCATCTCTTATGGTGTAGCTCTGTGTCATTTCCAATGTTTTTTTTTAATTGCTTGTTATTGTCTTTGATTGTTTGATCAATCTTGCATTCTTACGTCTGGTGAATTGAGTAACTTTTTGAAGATAACAGTATGTAGTGTAGCAACCATGGTTAATTCTGGTTATGTTTAATGGTTAAACATTAATGGTTAAATATTTAATGGTTAATTCTGGTTTTGTAAGTGGTTAATACCATTTTGTTTGAGGTCATGTATCATTTTTGTTGTTTCTGTGTTGTTTTTGTTTTTGTCTTCATGCTTGTTGTTTTCTTAGACTTTTTTCCTTTAAAATAAAATATTAACTTTTGATGTAATATCACACTTTATGAAAAAAATTACTAAAATCAGGAACAAACATTCCATAATGATAGAAGTATTAATCCTTAAAGACAATGTGACAATGAAAAACAAATATATAAATGTAACCACAAAACTCCATAAATATATGAAGCAAAACTGATAGAAATTAAGGAAAGTATACAGAATATATCAACTACATTTGACAAATTGAATATTTCACTTTTATTTATAGATATAGCAACTAGTCAGAGGACCAATAAGCAAGTAACAAATGTGACTATTGTAAGCCATCTAGGCCTAACAAATATCTATTGACCATGTCACTCATTAAGAGAATGAATATATTTCCCAGGTACATATGGAATATTTTCAAGAACAGACTATACTTAACAAGTTTGGGTAACTGAAGTCACAAAATATGTACTGTGGCTAAAATAGAGTGGACCTATAAACCAGTAACAAGAAATATTAAGAAATTCTTAATATGCTGAATATTAAACATTACACCACACAATAACCAATGGTCAACAGTAATCATAAGTAAAATATTTTGAGATGAATCAAAATATGAACACACTTAAAATTTATGGAAAAAAAAGTAAAGCACCCTTGATGGGAAATTTAACAAGACTGAATGAGTGTATGAAAAAAAAACTCAGTCAATAACCTAAACTTTCCAACTTATGAAACTATGAAAAGAAATGTAAACTAAATAGGAAACTAGTAGAAAGAAAATGTTGTAGTAATATGAGTGAAACGCAGTATAAAAACGAAGTTTACTGACCAAAAACACAAAATCCAAAAATTTTATGATAATTGAGGAAAAAGACAAAAGATTGAAAATGCCACATTAAGAAATAGAAGACAATCCATGAATTTAGACCTTACAGAAAGGAAAGAGTAGTCTGAACACCTGCATGGAAACAAGTGAGAACACCTATATGAAACCGACACATTCCTAGGAAAAGACACACTAACTGAGCTTAAGAAGAAAAAGAATTTGAATAGAAGTGTAATAAAGATTTTTTGACAGTAAACAAGATGTTAAACAGAGAAAAACACAAATGCAAATGTCTTTGCTGCTAAATTCTACCAATTGATTAAAAAAGTACTATAGTCAATCCTTCACAAAACTTTCCAAAAAGTAGAAAAAGAAGGTACAATTCCAGTCCATTTCGCAAAACTGGCAACGCTCTGCCACCAAAATGAAAGACATCAGAAAAAAAAAAACATAGACTATTGTTCTTTATAAATATTCTTTATCCTGATATTTAAACTAGAATTGAACTGCCCATGGGAGAACTTCCAAAATTATTTCCCTAATAGTGCATGGATGCATCATTTTTTACATGTTATATGTAGGAGCGTTGCAATACAGAACAACAAGAAATAATTGTGTGTTTACATGTATGTATGACAAATGAAGAAATCATTGTAAACTCTACTATATATCATTATATTATAGAATTATTATGTATGTTACACATAATAATTATAAAAGGTACAAATGTAGTAATACTAGTAATATTTAAATGAACTTTTCAAATTGAGATTTGGTATTATTTATTGTTTTCACTTAACAATAATGGAAACTGAACCTAGAGAAACTTTATCTGAATTGTGGAAAATCATCTCCTACATGGTTGAGTCTGTACTTTAATTCAAATATTCAATATACTATCTCATATACATGTCATATCTCAGAAAATACAAAATTTCTAGGAAATAATGTAAAGGATGGACATAAGACAATAGATAAGCATTTCCTTTACTTCATATTATAAAAGAAATATCTTCCCTTTGTTTTGGAAAATTTGTATAAATATGTGTGCTTTTAAATATGAAAGTTGTTTCCTCAATAAAGAAAAATCTCTAATCTCTAAAGTATCCATCATTATTAGATAGTTTTTGTAGGATCTTAGCTAGGATGTGATTTAATCAGTGGTCACTATTTTGGACTAAGCCATACTCCTAAAGCAAATGTTCAGATTATGAAGATAATACTGTCACTTACCATAATGCAGTTGGCTTTATTTTTAGCCCTCTATTGAAAAGGGAAACTTGGTTAAGACTATCATGTTTTTTTCTTGTAATGGATTATGTTGGATAAAAGAAACAGAGGACAATGAAATAAGAAAGATTGCTACTTGTTCTTTTATTCATCTATCCATGAATTTACAGTGTACATTAAATACTTTTTATAAGAAGTCAGATGTGCTTGAGATAATCAGTAAATGACATGTTGTAATTCTCTGTTCTTATTCTATTTCAGGAAAAAGCACAAATGTAAGGTCATAGGAAGAAAGGGTGGAAAAAATAATCAGGTTTTCAGAACAGTTCAGCTGACAGGTAATGGTCACCTGGATCTAGAATAAAATTTGGAATTTGAGATGTATTTGGAGCCTGAACAAAATTATATTTTGGAGTTATTTGTAACTTATGTTTATTATTAATGTTTTGCATTACAATACATGTATTTCAGTGATAATTTTATTTAGAATATGTTTAATCCCGTGTCTCTTTTAAAGACAATTATTTCCTTTCATTATACCTGCTTTTGAATATTTTAATAACAAATTTCAACATATACTAAACCAGCATCAAAGATTCTGTTGATTGTGAGTTTAAGAGATCATATTTAGTTAATTTTTAACTTTGACAGTCACAGAACATAAAATAGAAGAAAATGAGACAGCTCAAATTAAAAGAGCTGATGCATATAGAGAACATTTCTTCTCCTCTGCATAAGTAAACCTGGGTAACAACTTTTAAAAGCATTGCAAAGTAATAAAGCTAGTGCCCTTAGCAGGTGTCACTTTCCACTAGACTATATGACCTTTGAATAGATTAATTGAAAATCAAGTTTGTAGTTCAGATCTAGGTAATAAATCACATAGTATCAAGGACAGTTAACTTGTTGAGCCTGGAAAATTTTTCCATAGACTATACCTATACTTATTTTAATTTTTATTATCTATTTATTTTGAAGAGGTAGACATATTTTAAAGTAGATATAGAGATAATTATACCTTTAAGTGAGTAGAAGGGCAGTGCCACATATATATTTGCATGTATTTATATGTTTAAAATTTTATGTGTAATAAAGATATTAATATTTTAAAACAGACACAGAAGTACTTGCTTACTTTACAAGATTTATTTCTGTGCTTTTAAATCTTCTTGAGATTATCAGAGAATGGAATCTAAATGAAATGCCTTTACATAAGAAACCAAATATTTTTAGAAGAAAATTTTAATCGTTGCATCTACATTACAGTTATTGAAGAGCTGTGAGTTATCTAATCCCACACAAAACACAATGAAAACAACAATGAAAGGGAAAGCACAAACTTTCCAATCTAACACAAAAATATACTCCAAATAGTATATGTGAACTGTATGTTCAGTCCAAGTTGTTGAAGCTGTCAGTCCACATAAGGCTTTCCCTCAGCTTCTGTAATATCAAATAAATTATGCTATATGTCTTGATTTACCATGAAAGTTAAGTGTCACATTTTAGGAAAATAAAAGTTATTAAAATTTGATAGCTGGCAAATTATGCTAACATCTGGTAACAAATCATTCTTGACAGTTCAATAGTACACTTCTTATTGCATAGTTATTAATATTATAAACAAAAGTGAAAAAAAATCTAACTCAACTAACAAATTCCCTGAAGTAATAAAAGGAATGCAGTTTGTGTTAATGTCTGAGAAATGTCATGTTTTTATGTTTGAGATCTGAAGAAGATTAAAACTGAAGAACTATAAACATGGGTGGCATCGTTCAGGGCCAAAAGCTAAAAGGAGAACTGAAAATTTCTGAATGTGGGTTAACATGATAATACATTTGCAGTAGGGGAAATAAATAACAAGGTGAAATTGAATTGCAGGCAATACCAATACTAAATAACATTACCTACTTATAATTCCTCAGGCACAATATACAATCTTGGTTATACTAGTTGATGGTTATAAAGAGTAGAAGTTCTAGTTGGCAATTTACCAACAGTCATGCCCTCAACTGACTCAATGGCCATGAGTATGGATATGAATACTATTCAGACCTCTAGTCTTCATAAAGGAGGACTTTCAGCTTTTATTTTGACAGTGATAATTTCTATCCTCATATTACTCTCATTGACTTACATTATGAAAGAGATGTAAAATACATAAATAAAATCTTACCCAAACTTGATTGTGCCCATAAAATAAAAATTAAATTGGGGTATGAAAATCTGTTTTAAGGTTCTGATTTGGCATTGTGTAAATCACTCTTCCACAAGTGCAATTTCATACTGTGAGAAGACTGGAAAACATAATCTCTACAATCATTTTTGGCTCTGAAGTGTATGTGTTCTTAATTTTCGTCAAATTCCAACATAGCTTAGAAAATATACTTAACCACAATCTATTTAACTTGGTAATGATTAAAGTAGAGATTTTAGTGACTCCTTTTTGTGCTTATGTGTCAATCATCAAACTCACATAATTAAGCAAAAACATTGCATCACTGTGTTTTAATACAGTTAATTTTTTTGAAGAAAACTTACATTTACAAAGACAATATGAGTCAAGAGTTGTCTATCTTGATTAGAAATCCCAGCTATAAAGCAACATCAAGTGATCTCTAAAAACTCCATTTAGAAAGTGCCTGTGTTTTGTTCATAGTTAAAGGTTCTAAAAATAATCAGACAGAGAACTAATTTGCTTTACCATACTTGTAGATAATTTATGAATGTTTTTTCACTTTGATAGTGCCCCAGCCTCAACTCACTTTCAAATACTTGAAGTGTAATTGGAAATGTACAGTGGGCACTTAACGAAATTCTCAATGTTGTAGCATTTAAATATTTCAGAGATTTATATTTTAAAATTTGCTAAGAATACCAGAGAGCATTTTGCATACATTTTATATTCTACAAGTTGAAATCAAACTACATAATTATTTTAAGAGAATTTACATTCCGAGTCACACTACATTACTTCAATGTCAGAGACTTCTGTCATGTGTCAAATGCCCCATGAAAATACTGTTTTCAACGGGAGCTATCTACAGTTTCAACAAGAGCTGTTCATTTGAGCGAAAATCTCATTTTATTAGCAGTAGTTTTTCATTGTGTATACTTGTAATTTTTTTCTAGAAAATTTAAGATTTACAGAAGGCAAATTCAAAGGAAATACACTATTTTATGCTTGTTAAATGTTGGGTTAACCAACTAGGGTGTCCTGTGTATACTAAAAATAAGCATTAAGCAATGTTTGGTAAATTTAGATTTCATTTTTTGATAAAATTCACTTAGTTTGACTGGTTATTTACACAAAACACTATGCCATTCTTAAAAATTTTTTTCATCTTGGATGTCACTAATTTAAACTGCTTTTGGAAAAATCCTTATGGTTGCAGTGCAGGGGCCGTCAGCAAGAAGGCCAAAATAGAATAACTTCATTGTTTTAAAGATGAGACAAAGCCTGCTGAAAGCTGGATACTGCCACCTTTACACAGGCTTCATATTTTCTCTTGCATCATCCTGTTTTCCATCTTTGTTACTGGCATGATGCATTTAAAGAATCTGGGAAACATTAAAGACTGGGTTCCATTGCCACTACTGTTGCAGCTGGGTAGATGGTATTGATAGGACCCAGGAAGGTAGGAAAGATTGGACATTCAATCCTGTATCCAAACACTTTACAATGTCACTTTTCAATTTCTGCAACTTAAAGATATTTATTATTATGGTGCCTAACCCTTTACTTTGTCTTTTCCCATGTGACTTCCTTGCACCATTAAAATAAGACAACATGATACTGAACAAGAGATAAATCTGTCTTAATAGCCTTCTTGCATAACCGCTTGCTTGGCTGCATCTCTGACAGCTCCATGACTAAAACATGCCCAGGGCAAACTGTTGCATCCAAAAAGAGGAGATGTGTCATGCAATCCTACATGGCTATTGCAAAAAAAAAAAACAGCCTAAGGAGAAGTACATGCTTACAACTCAGTGCTGCTGACACTTTGTACGTGTTTTTCAAACTAAAAAAAAAAAAATAAAACAGCTAATCAATACCCTGGGATTTGAATCTCAAGTCAGTGACATATAAGCTAGGTAACATTTGAAAGGACCCTTTGCTCTTTGAAAATCAGCCAAAGTGGTATATCTCCTACTTTAATAAATCAGTTAGTAAGTAGTGAATTCATGCAATAAGCCAGCCACCACTGAGGAGAGAAGATAGAAATGCTTCTGGAATTATAAATCTCATATTTTTTATAAAAGATGACCTGATAAATAGATTTTAAAGTATTTTAAGAAGCCAATTCATTAAAAAATATGAATACCTAGATAAAGTATGGGCTTTAGTTAATTTTACTGTATCCATATTGTTCGTTACTCATGACAAATATTCCATAATAATGTAAGATTTTAAGAGGAGAAGCTGAGTCTGGTGTATATATAGGAACTCATGCTATCTTCACAATTTGTGTAGAGGTCTTAACTTGTTCTCTAATAAAATTTAACTGTAAAAAAAAGAAGTGAATGAGGAAGTGAGCCTTCACTGGTATGAGTATCCTTGGGCACAATGTTCAAACATGATGAATCTCCCAGTGCTGAGAAAGAAAATTGTCAACAGTGACTGCAAAACAATAAGATCAGTATGGTTGGACTGAAATGAGCATGGGGGAAAGTAATTTTAGAAAGATTAGGGAGGATGGAGGAAATTGATCTTTCTAACTCTTCCTATGAGTTAGTGAGAAATGTTTGACTAAGGATATGTTTGAAGAAGAAGCCAGCAGAGTATTCTGACTGTCCATCAGATGCGAGAGAAAGAAACATATCAAGAATGATTCTAACATCATTTGGTGGTACCTGCAAGGATAGAATTGGTATGAGCTGTGTTACAGTTGGAGACTTTCTGGAGAAAAGGTTTTAGGCTCAGATTTGGACATGTTTGTCTTGAGATGTAGACTTATGTCTAAGAAGACATACTGAGTGGATTGATGGGCAAAGGAACCTATAACTCAGCAATGAGATCTAGCATGCAGCTAGATTTTTGCAAATGTTAACATGTAAATGTTTATAGATTTTAGAGTGGATGGGATCACAGCATGATTACAGAAGTCCAAAAGTAATTTTGGAGCAGACCATTACTAAGGGTAGGTAAAAGAGCAAGAGATTTAGAAAGAGATGCTAATGAGGTAGGAATAGAAGGAGGAGGTAGGAGAGAGTGCCAAAGGTTGACAAGCGGAGAAAATATTTACAGGGGGAGAGAGGTTTGCTGTGGTACCTGCTGCTGTTGAATAGATAAGAGGACCAAAGTTTGACCTTTAGTTCAGTAATGAGAGTCATAGCTACCATGTCTAGTCCATTTGGGTTGTTTGGGAGAACGTTTTGATGAGGGTAGAAGATACAAATCATTACAAAGAGCTTTTCTGTATGTAAAAGCAAACTAAAAGTCTGTAACAAGAATAAGGAAAGTGCAGTAAATGGGAGTTTATTGCAGGAATAATAAACTAGTCGTATATTGATGAGCATGGTTCAGTAAAGGATTGACTAGTTGTACTTGTAGAGAGGGAGGATTTACTAGAGTGTTAATTCTGAGAACCTGAAATGGATTAGTATCTTTTACAAAACAAGAATGCCAGAAAAGGGTAAAGCAATGCCCTTAAAATAAGAGAAATAAAGGCAGAACAAGTGGGTATAGGGGGTTTTGAGTGGTTAGAGATGATGTTAAAACTTTTTTCTAGTTCTCTTCTATTTACTACTACTATCAACATATTATAGTCACTAGTGACAATTTTATCTCCCTAATTTAAAAAAATATTTTTATGCCCAAATAAGATTATAATTGTAAATTATCACATGAAAAATATTATTGAAGTTTATACCACATTTCAGTTTTGATAGATGAAGATAAGGAATAAAGAACATGATGACACAGACAGTAACATCTGCCCTATACTGAACTCTTTTAAGGCCAGTACTCCCTTTAAATTAGCAATTTTTAGATTCCTCACTTTCAGCAAAACATCATAATGTGGTGACAGACTTAAGATATTTCAACTGAAGAACAATTAGACTTGATGCAAAACTAAACTTTCTTTGAGTGAAATATTTTAATAAAACAGTATCAAGTTTCTGTGAAATGTGAATGAATGATATGTGTGTTTCTGGAATACATAAGTGGAAACAATCACATGAAATTCAAGTTGCTAGTATGATGGCTGTTGATCATGATGAGTAATTCCTGTTTGCAAATCATGCCTTTAACTCTAACGATTGCTCAGCCTAAAGTAGGTAGTCAATAACTGGTCTGACGAGCACCTGAAGGGATGGAATTTAATCTGCATGTCAACCTACAGTCAAGATTTTCTGATGTAGTTAATTGAAAGCAAATAAATAGGATATGTCTGTTTGTTATATACAAATATCATAAAGGCTTGCTTATACATGGTACCTTTATCATCAGAGCAAAAGAAGTAGAAAGTAATTCATCAGAGCAAAGCAAGTACAAAGCCTAAAAGAAGTAAAAGAAAGAGGTTGGTAGGAGTGGAGATTTAAAAATTATGTAGTTTCTCACATCTATCTCATCATTTTCCAGCTTTCTCCTTGTTATTATCTTGAAATATCTCATACATCCAGGACAGTATTTTTCATTACAGAATCTGTGATGATTCCTTGGAATGTCATCCTGTCTATAGCCATAAATGTTCATACAGAAAAGAGCACACATATTAATTTTCCATGTGTAATATCTATATGCCTAACTCCGTCTATATGCACCTAACAGCAGTTGGCTAAACCATCACTGTTTCTTTTTATGTCCCCAGAATGTGTCAATGCATGTCAACAATAGTGATCAAAATATTTTTGAATCCTGGAAAAATGCAGGGAGTGGAAAGGCATTTGATTTTTTCTGTGTAGAAAAGTTAGCGGACGAGAACTGTTTCTAGCAGAGCATGTGACATAACATTTTAATTTAGGCAACTCTCAGTGAAACTAAAAAAAAAAAAATTCAGGTATCTGCAAAAAGGCTAATAGAATTGTTCCTGGGCTGCAGCGTGCACCTCAGAGGTCCCCAGGATGTGTGCTGTCACTATTTGCTCCCATGGCACATGGCACATCTCACTTCTGTGCTTATTAGAACCACAGTAGCAATGGAGTATATTTAACTATATTCACGGCTACTTCTAGTATCTAAAACACCAACCTATAGAGAGCTGCCTTCCAGGCATTACAGGATGAAATGCACCCCTTCGGTGGGTATAAATGCAAGGAAAATGTCCTTTTTCATTCTGTAAAATGAAAAGCTGTGATAACAGATTTTAAATTGACCTGGGAAACTGAAGGGATAGATTCAAATGTATGTGACAGAAAAGCTAGAAAAGGATTTAAAGAAGAAATTGAAAGAGATGAGGGAGGCAACCTGGAGCCCAGGCTGCAGCACCCTCTCTCATTACAAGGAAAGAGAGAGGGTGTCCTCTCTTAGCAGGAGGGAACTTAGATGCTCCAAATATGATCAGCTTTCCTCTAACATTTAATCCTGAGGGTTTGGCCTGAGGATTTCCTAGGAGCTATGTAATGCCACATCCAGAAATATTCGCTTCAGAGAGAAAGAACAGATCATGACCCGGCTTTGTCATTTAATATCTGTGTGAATTCAAGGCAAGTTATTTACTTCTCTAAACCTCCATCTGTAAAATGGAGCTCAAAGCACAAGTTCAAACTAACTAAAACAACATTTGGAAGACTGAATGAAGCAATACATGGAAAACATTTTTATGGTGTGCTGCAATACGGTCTAATGGCTAAGTCTGTGGAATTGAATGAGGTTTCTTTAAAACCCCAGCCTTATTACTTACTGACAGTGCAATCCTGGCACACTTCCTTACCACTCTAAGAGTCATGATCCCAAGCTGGGAAATGGGGAAGCCAGTCAAACGTACCTCATGAGATTATTGTGAAGATTAAAGGGAATAACCTATTCAAAGTGTTTAGCGGAATGCTTGGCACAAAATAACCAACACATGAGCATTAATATCAAATGAGAAGCACAAGAATGTCATTTCACTACTCACATGGTTGAAAAAATTATAAGACGGTGGGGTCCATTTGTGAATAAAAGAGCTAGTTCTTAAAACTAGCTCTGGGACTAGTTTCAGGGTATGATTTTTTCATCCTAATCTCCCAGGGTTCTCTATTTCTGAAACACCAGATTCCACTTTCATTTTAAGCTTGATTGGTCTGGGGAAAATGTATTTCTCATGCAAAAAAAATCCACATGAATTTCAGTTTTCTTTTAATAAATGTAGCTAAGCAATGTTTTTCAATGAAAACAATACTTTACAAGTTTTTGTAAGAGATCCAAGCATGCTGACTGAACTAATAGCTCACTGTTATCTGTCTGTGTGCCAGGTATGATGTGGATCCTGAAACTTACATCCTGAATGAAAACATGTTTACAGCTGAAAAGATCTCCGGCTTCCTCCTCATTTTAAAATAGGAAGTAACAGGTACATCCTATGGTAGCACTAAAATAATAAGCTCTTTGGGGCTGGGGATATAGCTCAGTGGCATAAGCACCTGCCTGGCAAGCGCAAGGTTGTGAGTTTGATCCCTGGTACTGAAAAAAAAAAAAAAAAACAGCAAAACAGAAACCCCCTGATATACCTGATTAATTGGGCACTGAAGATTCAAATAAACACTCTGACCCTAAAGTAATAATAATAACAGTAATGGATTCTTTTTTTGGAGATAAGGTGAGGGAATGGTTGCTAAAGAATCAATCCATGTAGAAAAAATGGTTCTTTACCTTTTACACCTGGAATTACTTCAAATCTTACTTTGAGCTCTCTTACCTTTCCTATGCTGGCAGAGCAGTAGACAATAGTTGGTGAAAGTCATTTCCTGATGCACACTGACTTTTATGAACAGCATTCTACCTTGTAAGTGTTCAGTGTTCCTGGACTGTGGACCAGCTACCCAGTGGGGCTGCCTGATTGGCCCATTAACTCTGCTCAGTGTAGCTTTATCACTGCTAAGCAGCCTCAATTCCCAATTACAGGGTAATAGCGTCATTAGTTTTGCCATCGTTATTTAGTCATAATGATAAGAAACAGAAAATACTGGAGAAAATTGCAGGGAATTTGTTCACGTTAAAGCCCTTGTTTTTATGGACATATCCATATGCACCTGCACAGTTCACTTCATTAAAGGAGAGAGAGACTCTTTTCCTAATGTTCATGGTTACTAATAAAAATCAATTGCAATTGAAAGAGAAGGAATAGGGAGTAATCATATTGCCTCTTTCTGTTTATTGTGATTCAAAACAGAAATCACATCTAGGAAAATTCAAATTTAAAATGATTTGTTTCCTTCCTACAGGTTTCTCACATTTCAGAAACTATTAATGGAAAGAAAAAAAGAGAATCACTTTCAACACTTTCAGAAAAACTTATTTTCATCTTTATTTAGTAGAATAATACTTTGTCTAGTTGAATTAAAAACTAAATTTTTTTCACATTTGATTCATGAACCAACATTACAACTCAGTCTAGGAAGAAAACTATCAAAGTTTATTTCCCCTTCCTTTCTAATAGGTTTCATGAATAATAAAAATGTGTTTGGTAGTTATAATTGGAAGATACATAAAAAAACTTATTTTGCTTTCTAGGTATCTCCACAATTCAACTTTCCAGAAATATTTTCTGCTATAGCAATCACTACCCAGTCACGTGGCACTTTGAATAATAATAATAATAAGCAATTATTTCTGTTATAATTTGCAATTACTAAAGCACTTTGAGATATGTCGCTATGCTATTCTTGAAACTCCTCCATGATAATGACAAAATAGATATTGTCCCCATTATATCTAAACTAAAGAAACCACTCACTTTCTTCATCCATTTCTTCAACTTTATGGTAATATCATTGTACGAAAATGTCATCTATCCATTTCTATACATTTACAAATATAACTTAAAATATTTGGGGCTGGGGATTTAGCTCAGCGGCACAGCGTCTGCCTGGCAAGCACGAGGTCGTGAGCTCAATTCCTGGACCAGAAAAAAACCAAAAAGATAAATAAATAAATAAGAATTTAAAATATTTAATTTTTTCTAATTTCTCTTTTCTTCTAATTTCCTAATTAGAAAGCATTGACTTTCTGATCACCTACAGAATGTTGTTGCCAAAATCACACATCATAGCACTAAGGTCTGTTTTTGCTACTCTTAGACATCCTCTTGCTTCTTTTCACGTTTTTCTTTCCACAAATTGTAAACTGTCTTTTCCAGAGCTCTATTTTATGATGGATTTGCTATAACTGTGCTTCTTTTTAAAATCTCCACTATGCGATGCCCTTTCTCTCTGATTGCTTGTGTATGTGGCAGATTCACAGATACATCTTCCACCATCAAGAAACAGCCTCATGAAAAAATGCCAATCAACAAACAGTTCTCTAGCTTAGGCTCAAAATTCAGAATTTTGATTTGAAACTCTTTATCCTTTTGGCACCTAGTGAGATCAAGAAAGATCACATCTCCAACAGTGGATTCTTTGTTCCTAAAATTAATTTTCCCAAAATGCATTTTTAAGCAATTATCCCCAAATGCATTACATTTCTCCATTCTTTCTTTATTTTATACTATTGATCAACTGCCTTTTGCAATCATCTTCTGACTTAAAAATTCTAAGAACATACAAAATACACAAATTTTAAACAGTTTTCCCAACCTTGATAGGTTTTCTTTAGGTACAGTACCTTAGACATTGAGTGTAGATTTTAACTTTACATTTTTCTGTTAAACATTTTTCTGTAATTTTTCCATTTTCACAATGTCTTTGACATTTAAGTCTACTAATTATTTTCTGGGCCTATGAGGAATTACTATAAAGGAAGTGTTACTGAGCTCTTTTTGGTAAATGTGATCTGCATACTTCTTTACTTCTATTTTTACCCTGCTGTTTAGGTTTATGTTCAAAAGAAAGAAAATCTGCTTTACTACAATCACTGCCCTGTGTCTTGGTAAAAGTTCAGAAAGAACTATAAGGAAGGAACAATTATAAAATTATGTCTATCTTACATTGCTTCTTATTCTATATAATTTCACAAATTCATTTTTACTGCATGATCAATTGCCTGGTATGTTCAGAAACACCTAGTCTTGTTTAGAAGATATAGAGTCCTTTTTGTACTTATGATCTACAATAAAATATTTCACCTTATTAGAAAATTATACTGAGTTACTCCTGATTTTTCATGTGAGCGTTGATAACATTACACTTACAAGGTAGTATTTTAGGAATTGACTTATATCATAAAACACCAATTTGGTTCACTTCAGAGTCTTATTTAAATGCACATATCCACTTTCTCACCGAGGTCTTTTGAAAATTTATGAATTGTATATTTATACCTGAGGATATCTAAGCAGTATAAGATCTCTTGTCTGCTAAGTTCAATGTAGAGAACATTACAGAATAAGAGAAAACTGTATTGTACATAGAACAACACGTAGGTGTCGTGCTTAATTTTGTTGTTTTTGTTTTTTGTTTTTTTTCTCCGGTACCGGGAACCGAACTCACGACCTTGCGCTTGCCAGGCAGACGCTTTTGCCACTGAGCTAAATCCCCAGCCCCCGTGCTTAATTTTGAATGAACCTGAATTGAAATTTTAATTTTCCAGTGTACTAGGAAAGTGTGAACTGCATTTACAGATCCTATCCTATCCAAACAATAAGTTGCTGAGGCTAAGTGCAAGGAAGATATGCAAAGCATTTAGTGCCCACCGTATATTTACTGAGTGCTCAGTTTATAACAAACTATACAATTATGATTTTTGCTGTTTTTTTTGAAAAACTTGTTAGTACTGAATATGTTTTCAGGACATAATGTTTACATTCCTTGTATGGAGTTGGTACACACACACATAACACATCTTAATTCTCATTTCCAACCATTTCCTTCCCTTCTCTCCCAACTCCCTCCATTTCTTGATACCTTTCCCAGTTGAGTATGATATATCTTCATAATTCCTATCATTTATCTTTTATTTTGCTCTTTATTTATGATTTGGATTTCTCATATAAGCGAAATCGTGCAATATTAAACACATGTGTCTGATTTATTTCATTTAACATTACAATCTCAAGATGAATCCATTTTTCTACAAGTGATTCAGATTTATTTTTCTTTAACATATTAGTTCATTGTATGTAATTACTACATTTCCTTTAATTATCCATCTGTAGATGGATGACATGTAGTCTACTTCCAAGATTAGTTATTATCAATTGTGCTTCTATAAACACAAGTTTGCGTGTATCAGTATCACATGATGCCTTTAACTCTTTCACAAAGATACCTAGAGGAGGTATAGCTGGGTCAAATGAATTTCCTGTCTTACATTTTTTGAGGAATCACAATACTTATTTCCCTAGTGGTTGTACTAATTTACATTCTTACCAACAACTTAGAAAGGATTCTACTTCCCAGAACCTTAGGTTAATTCCTAAGTATTTAATTTTTCTTGGTGCTGGTTTGTGTTCTATTTCCCTTAATTTCTTTCACAGTGAGTTCATTATTAGTGTACAGGAAAGCAGTTGATCCTGCAAATTACTGAATGTGATTATTAGTTCTAAGAGTACTTTGAGGGCCTGGGGATTTAGCTCAGCAGCAAAGCGCCTGTCTGGCAAGCGCAAGGTCGTGAGTTCAGTTCCCGATACCGGAGAAAAACCAAAACAAAAAAAAAAACAAAAAACAAACAAACAAAAAAAACAGAGTACTTTGGTGGATTATGGGGGTCTTTGTTATTACAAAAATGATAATTTCACTTCTTTCCCATATAGATGCCTTTTATTCTTTTTTCTTCCTCAATTGTTATTGCTCATGTTTTTAGTACTATGTTGAAGATGAGTGGTGATAATGGACACCCTTGTCTTGTTCCTGACTTTAGAGAGCAAATTTTCAATTTTTCCACCATTTCATAAAGTGTGGACAGGAGATTTGTAGTAAATGGATTTTATCATATAGAAATAAAGTCCTTCTATATGTACTTTCTGCAGTGTTTTTATCATGAAAGGATATTTGATTTCATCACAGGCTTTTTAGCATCTATTAATATTATCATGTGATTTTTGTCCTTGCTTCTTTTTATAAGATATATTATGTTGATTGATTTGTGTAACTTGCACCATCCTTGCGTCCATGGGATGAAGGCTTCTTAGGCATGGTACATGACATTTTGATAATTCCTTGCATTCTGTTTGCCAGTATCTTGTGGAGGATATGCATGTCCATATGCATTAGAGAGATTGGTTTATAGTCCTCTTTTTTGGTTGGATCCTTGTCTGGTTTTGGAATCAGGCAAAGGTAGCTTTCAGAGATGACTTTGGGAGTATGCCTTTCCTTTCAATTTTATGAAAGATCTTAAAGAGTATTGGTATTACATTTTCCCTGAAGATTTTGCTAAATTCTACAGTGAATTCATCAGGACTAAGGTTTTTCTTAGTTGGCAGCCCTTTTTTGGTTACTGCTTCAATTTAATGGACTTTTCTTGGATTATTCATGACTTTTAAATCTTCTTTGTTCAGTACTGGTAATTTGAATCTATATTGTTCTGATTTCTCCAATTCATTGGCAAGCAGATTTGCAAAATAGTTGTTAATAATTTTTTTTTATTGCAACAGAGTCCATTGGGATTTTATTTCTCACTGCACTGATTTAGGTCTTTTCTCTCCTTCTTTTGTTAGATTGGTTAAAATTTGTATATTTAATCTATTCTTGGAAAGAACCAACTTTCAATTTCTTGATTCTTTGCATTAACTTTGATCTCAATTCAGATGATTTATGCACTGATCATCAAAATTTCTCTCCTTGTACAAGCTTTAGTGTTGGATTGTTCTTGCTTTTTTAGGACTTTAAGATGCATCATTAGATATCTACATTTACAGTTTAAACTTTCCTCTTAGGAATGTTTCTATTGTGCCCTATATGTTCTTGTACAGTTTTACTGGCTTTACTATTTAGTTCTAGAAACTATATTATTTCTTCTTTGATTTATTCTGTAATCCACTGTCGTTTAGAAACATAAAGTTTAGCTTCCGTGCACTTGCATAATTTTTACATTTCCTTATCATTGATTTCTAGTATCTTTGTGCTATGATCTGATAATATGCATAGTATAATTTCAATTCTTTTACATTTTCTTAAGCTTGCTTTACTGAATTGTGTGTGGTCTATTTTGGAGAAAATTTCATGTGCTGCTGAGGAGAATGTGTATTCCATTGTTGGGTGAAACACTCTATAGATACATATTAGGTCTATTTGTTTGAAGATTTTATTCAACTCTGATATTATTTTGTTGACTTTTGTCTAGTCAATCTGTCTATTTGTAATACAGTAAATCCCCAACATACAAACATTCAAGTTGCAAACTTTCACAGGTAAGAATGGACCAAGATTTATAAACATTCACAGATGTAAACAAGTCACAGAAGTAGCTTATGTGTCTGCTAGACATTGTCATAATTGTGCTGCTATGTGCTTACTGCAGAGTGTGATAGTGTATAATACAGTGCTCAATCAGAGGCCAGGATGTCCAGAAGCAAGAGGAAAATCAGTGGTGATGTGGAGGGGACTGTTAGAAAGCACAAAACAATATACATTGTATATTTGTGACAAAGGTGCCTAAGGTTAACACTTTGTTAGACTTATGAAGGAATCTGACTATGAACTTTTTCCCAAAATGGAACTCTTTCAAGACTTACTGTTAGCAGAATATTGAGATAATGCTCTATAATTGTGCTTATGTTTGTACACATTTTATGTCCAGAGTACTTGTTTTAAGAAGTTGAATGCACTGTTTTTGGTGCATAAATGTTAAAAATCATTTTCTCTTAACCAATAGGTTGTGACATTCTTTGCCTTTTTGATCAATTTTGCGTAGGAGTACACTTTGTCTGAATATAGTTAGTGACACTTTTTAAGTTTCATGCATGGAATGGCTTATCAATTCTTTGATTTTTGTCTGTGAGTCTTTTTCTGTTTTAAATGTGTTTCTTATACAGAGTATATTGTTAGATTTTGTGTATTGATCCATTCTGTGCATCTGGTTTTTTGATTTGGGAATTGAGACCATCCACAATGAGAGTTAAAGCTGAAAGCTATTCACTTGTTGTCATTGCCTTGTTGCTAATATCCTGTCTTTCCCTTCAACTTCATTGTTCATCTTATCTGGTGTATTAATTGTATTAAACCTTTTATTACCTTTTGCTTTATTGTTTCTTTATAGCACGTCCTTCAAAAAATTTTTTGTAGTGCTCATTAGATGCTTTTGAAATTTGTTACATATGATTTATCATTTTCTTATTTCTTCATTAATTTTGAATCATAATTTGGCAGAATATATCAGCCTAGGTTGGAAATTGTTTTCTTCTGGGGCTTGAGACACTTCAGTTCAGACTCTCCTGACCTTTAAAATTTGTGCTCAGAAGTCCACTATAATTCTATTGGGTTTACACTGACAAGAGATTCATTGCTTTTCTCTAGCCACTTTTAAGCTTTTTCTTCTTGTATTAGACTTCTTGGATTTTGACTGTGATATTTCATGGAGATGTTCTTGTCTGATCATGGATTTTTGCATTCTATATGTTTCATTTATCTGCATATTAAATTATTTTATCTTATTTGGAAAGATTTTGCTATTATTTCAGTAAAAAGTGTTTGTACCACTTGTCTTGTCTCCTAGTTTTCCACTACTTTAAGTTAATCTTAGGTTAGTCTTTGAATCATCTAGGGGATGTTAGATCCATTTTTTCATGTTCCACTGTTACTTCTGAGATTTCTTCCATAAATTTGTCCCCAACAACAGTCCTGTCTTCTAATCTCACACTCTGTCCTCACATTGGTCATTTCTGATTTCTATACTTTTGATAGTATTCTTAATCCCCTGAATTTCTATTTGCAGAACCATATGGATTCTAATTCCTTCTGTGCTGGTGATTCATGCTTCATTTTGTATAGCTCTTCTAGCTTTTTGTTAGTGTTTTCTGTAGATTTACTGATCATTTTATCTATTTGGTTCAATATTTTATTGCCTGTAACTTCTTCAAGCTTGCCAAATGCCTTATTGTTTTGTTATCTCACTGATATTTTGAATAATTTTTCTTTACTCCCATTAGGTGCCCTATTGATCAGTTTTTGAAAAGCTGTGAGCTTTGGAGGCACTTTGTTGGCTTCTCTTCTCATGTTTCTACGTGTTTGTTTTTGTGTTAAAGCATGCAGGTTAGTTATAGTGGAAAGCTTCGCTTCTAGTATGGAGATCTCTTTAATAAATGTCTACTTTATAGTGCTGCCATCTTGGGATAGATAATTATTTGGCTTTGCCTCTGTCCCAGTATCCAACTGCCTTCATTTACTTGAATTGCAGCGTATTTAACCCATACCCAGTTGTCCAGGAATGGACACCAACATTATTAATGATCCCAAGGCGACCCAGAAATTTGCATGTCAAAAAAAGGATTAATAACAATACCTATGTTACCTTTTCTCTAATAATAAAATCAGCATTAATTATAGCATCAGATACAAACTAAGTAATTGCAATGGACAGACTGCTTGAGTTGGTGGATAATCTTTCTGCACTATCCTGAAGGATGGAAGTACCATTCTGCATGGTCCTCCTTGCTTGCACTGAGTGAAGGTCACCATTTGTGTGGTCTGAGCATACTTGCTCATATCGTAGGAAGTGCATCAGAAGACCATTACAGCTTTGCTTGCTTCTGTCAACAGTGGGTCACCATTCTTCTAAGATGGGCTGCCTCTCGCATCAGGGGTGAGATGTACTTTCCTGAAACAATCTGCTTTCTTGCATCAAGGAGCGTGCCACTGTCCTGCAGAAAATCTCTGTTCTATGAAATTTAATGAAATACATGTCCTTGTGGCAGTTGATCAAGTCAAGTCTTAGAAAAATGGAATATCTAGGAATTCATTTTTAAAATCTTTTATTAGTATATTTTGCATTAAAGTATTATTACATTTCTTGAGGACTTTGCACATATACATAACAAATCATAGGTCTTTTTATTCCCCTCCCTTTCTCCCTCTTTCCTTCTGTACATCTCCTTCCCATTTGCAAAAGATCTATCTCCCTGTTTCCTATTGCTTATTTTTCATTTTACTCCTTAATTATGTATAACTTGGGTTTCTCTTATAAGGGAAACTATGTGATATTTAAGGTTGTGCGTTTGATTTATTTTTTTTTTGCAGTGTATTTGTTTTCCTTCAAACCACACAAATTTATTCTTTTTGGCAGAGTAGTACACCATTGTATATAAATATCACATATTTTTACATATTCATCTATTGATGAAAATAGAGGTTTCTTCCAAGATTTAGCTACAATGAGTTATGTTGCTATAAACAAGAGTATATATGTGTCATTGTAATATGAAGTATTTAAATATTTTGACAAGATACTTAAAAGGGAAATACCTGGAACAAATCGAATTTCTGATTTTAATTTTTTGGGGAAAATCCATACTGATTTCTATAGTGGTTGTACTAGTTTTATTCCCACTAGCAATGCAAAAGGCCTTTTTTAACCTATAACTTCAAATATTATTATATGCTTTCTTGATAATAGCCATTATTTCTGGAATAAGAATTGTAATACGCTTTTAAATTTTATTTCTTTTGGGTCAGAAATGTTTAACATATTTTCATATATTTGTTAGCTGTTTTCACTTCTTCTGAGAAGTGTCTGTTCATTTCAGTTATTACTTTTCAAGTAGATTATTTATATTGGAGTGTCTGGTTTTACTAAGCATTTTATATATTCTAGATATTAGTCATATGTCAGAGGAGAATCTTGAATTTTTTTTGCACTCTGTAGGTTGTCTCTTTACTCCATTCATTTCTTTTGCTCTGTAAAGCTCATATAATCCCATTTGCTTATTGTTGATGTTACTTCTTGTTCAGTTGGGTTCCACTTTGAAAGTGATTACCTGTATCCATGTCTTAAAGAATTTTACCTATTTTATATTCCAGCAGATTAAATGTTTCTGTTTTAACATTTAGGTCACTGATCTACTTTAATTTTGGTGCATGTTGATAAATATGAGTCTAGCTCAATCTTCTGCATACGTGTAACCACTTTTCCCAGTATTGTGTGCAACAGAGATTATCTTACCTTGAGTTTTTGTCCTCTTTGTCAAAGATCAGAAAGCTGAAGTTCCCTGTGATTATTTCTAAATTTTCTATTCAGTTTCACTGATCTACATGTATGTTTTCCTTCCAATAACGTGATGTCTTTATAACTGAAACATTGTAACATAACAAATTTCAGGATTCATTGTGATGCCTCCTGATTTACTCTTTTCGTTCAGGATTATATCTGGTTCTATATAAATTTTTAAATTGGGTTAGCAATATGTAATACAACAAGCATTGTTAATTCTCTACCACTTTGTTTGTAACTCCGTACTGTCTGCACTGTTCCTTTGCTATTTTGTAAAATGTTGTCTGCCTGTTAATGTTTTCCTCCTTTTATTTTTAAAATAAAAAAATTTTAAATTGGTTTCTCTGAGAGGAATGCTGTTGATATTTTGATCGGGGCCACAGTAAATCTAAATAAGACAATTTTTACGTACTGGTTCTGACTATCCAGCAACAGCAGATATCTTTTTATTTTCTAATGGCCTTTTCAATTTCTTTTCTCAGAGTACTCTAATTTTAATTGGAAAAGTTTTTCACTTCCTTAGTTGTGTTCATTCCTAGTAAATTTATGTAATCTTAATGGGATTACTTTCATAACTGATTTTTTGTTTTCCTTTGAGAAGTTTTTAGATTCTGTCCATGTTATGGACTTCTGAGAGTTTTGACAATGATACATCACAGAGAAGTTCTTGGCTCGTAATGACTGTTTGCAGTTCTGATGGTGTGTTTACAAGTATGTTCAAACTTTTTCCGTAGTTAGAAAGATTTCCTGTATGGTTTTTGTAAAGAGACATGTGTTATTGCATTCATGCTGGCTTTTTCTCTAACACTAACTCCTTTTCATCAGTCTTCTATAGGTCGTCTAGTAGCTGCTACAACAATTTTCATTTCTCTCTTGTTTTTAAGATATCTTTCAGGCTATGGTCTCAAACAGCAGATCTGTGTTCTAAATCTAATGGTCTCTCTTCACATTTTTACTTCTGCTCACATATTCAAAAGAATTCTATTTCTCTGCAATTAATTGTTAGCACTTGTATACTTTAACTCTTCGATAGATTTATCATTCATGTCTTAAATCATTTTGGTTAACTCTGCTAATTTTTTACTTAAATCTTCTCCACT
>NW_004955421.1:11575713-11607934 GCF_000276665.1 Chinchilla lanigera | reverse complement strand
AAAAGAAATGACAACAATAATGAAAGAATTGCTCAGCACATCTAAAGATGTAGATTAAAAAATAGAAGTGCACAGAAATATGATGGAAACTTTGAATGAACAAAATAGGAAAGAATTAGAATGCATGAAACAGATTCAAAAAGATATCAAGGAAATTAAAAATTCAATTCAAAGCTGGAAAAACTGCTGGAATGAAGCAGAAGATAGACTTTCACACACTGAAGACAGCACTGCAGTTAACAATCATGAAAGCTAAGATCTCTTTAAAAAAACAAAGAACTAGAAAGTGACAATTCTACAGCTGCAATGTGATGCAAACAGAAACAATGTAAGATTGATAGATGTCAATGAAAAACAGAAGTCAACACAAATGACATAAAAAGACTCTTTACAGAAGTAATAAAAGAAAATTTCTCAAGCATGGAAAAAGAATGTGACACATTGAGAAGTGAGGCATGTACAACTCCAGTTAGCCATAACCAGAGTAAATCTATACCCACACATATAATAATCAAGATCCCAGAAATTCAGCAGAAGAACACAATATTAAAAGTTGTCAGAGAAAAGAAACAGATTACCTATAAAGGAATCAAGTCAAGAACAACTTGGAGTGAAGTATTGCAGGTCCTGAAAGAAAAAAACTTCCAACCAAGATTGCCATACCCTGCAAAATCAACCTTCAAAATTAATGGAGAAATAAAATATTTCCATAATAAGTCACAAGTGAAGAAATTCATGAATGCCAAACCAACCCTACAAAGAGAACTGAAAGATTTAGCTATAATAAATTGTGCTGCTATAAACATGGGTGCACATATATCACTGTGGTATGTATGTCTATTTTTAATGGAATAAAAATTTTGCATTAAAGTAATTCCACTAAGAAATATGTAATATACTTTAAAATTTATTTCATAGTTTTTGAGGTTAATCAAGACTTTATTTGCTTTTATGTTTTTGTTTTGTGTGGTTTTGTTTTGTTACTTTTATTTTTTGAGTAACAGTTCCATAAACTTATCCGTAGCCAGAAATAAATCATCCTACTACCTCAGAAACTGTGAACTATTTTGAATGTACTTTGACCATGAAACAAAAGCACATCTTAAATATGTATGTAAAAGAAATGTTCTATACTTTATGTCCCTGTCTTCTTTCATTTTGAAATCCAACGTTTTCAATAAATTTACAAATGAAGTAATGTATATACAAACAAGACTTGAAAATAAAAATAATTTTTATATAAAATTGGTCTATGAATGGCTATACTAGTAAAACTTTTTTGTAACATACATTCAAAAATTATTTCCACTAGCCATTGTTATGGTTTGAATCTGTGTGTTCCCCCAAAGCCTCATGCGGTCTCGGGGCAGGCTTTTAGAGTTTGAAGGGTGTGAGAGCTGCACCCGCCCTGGGGTGGATAGTTTGCATATGTAAGGGAGAGGAAGAGAGTGCTTGAGGACCTTCCTCCCCCATTCCACCCTGGTGTGTGGTGGTTGCTTTGCTGTGTGCTGCCGCCCCTGAGATGCAGCCTTTGCCATGTGCCACTCTGCCTTATAATCTGCCAAGTACAGACTGAAACTTCCACGAACTGTAAGCGAAATAAACCTTTCCTTCCTTAATTTTGGGCATCAGGTATTTTGTCTCAGCAGGGAGAAAAATGTAACCAAGACAGCCATAAAAAAGGCTTAAGTAGATAAAAATAAAAATGTGACCTCATTCCTTTTATAATATGCCCAAATCTAAGTGATAGTATAACTAAACCCAGGTGGCTTCACCCACAGCAGACTGATGTGCGTGTAGTACAGAAAATGTCTAAGAAGTTAAGGGAACTATTACAATAACAAACGTAATGTGATTTAGTCATTTGAATGATTTCTGAAATATTGCCCAGTGCTTTTCTCCTTTTCATTTACCTCTGTACATATAGTACAAATATCACTGCTGTCTTCCCTTATATACAGTATACATTAATGATTAAATTTGCAATTATCATAACTTTAGACATAGTATACATAGTGTATTTCTTAATATTTTACTTTTTTTGAGACCGGTTCTCACTATGCAGTTCAGGCTGGCCTTGAGCTTACTTTGTAGCCCAGGCTAGTCTCAAACATGCAACAATCCTCCTGGCTCAGCCGCCCAAGTGCTGGGATTACAGGCATGCCACCTCTATGCTTGGCCAATATTTTCATTTAAGCTGAGTTTCTATTTTTTGTCTGAAAAATGCTCTGAGAAAATTATTTCCCTAAAAGATGTACTATTTGCAATCATGTCTCAAGCTGCAGGTTGCACCTCTAGTACCCTGTGAGCAAAACCCTGAGGTTACTTCTCATCTCCCTTTCTTTCCTCATCTCTCACTGGAGAACTGTCTAAATGATCCCTTCTTACTTTAATCACTTACTATTGTATGCCATGCAGGCAGTCTAGTTTTCTTAGCAGCTAGGACACAACTAGAAAAGTTCAGCATTTATAATACCAATGACAAAATAAAATACTGTGGTGTCACAGCTACATTTTTAAAATCACAACCTGTTCTTGAGAATGAGAATGGATGCTGTCAATCTAAAGATGAAGAAAAGCAAATCAGTAGGATTCTCTGACATTAACTGACTCATTGTGTAGATTAGCATCATAATTTTGTTATGGACATTTTGGAAGAATGCCAGAACAACTACCAAAGAGAGGCTGCCTAAGGCAGGATGTGACAAAGGAAAGAAACTACTTTAATTGTGACAAGATCAGCAGGTGCCAAGAAAGAAAACCGAATTATTCCTAACATAAGCAAGATATAGTAAAAATAAATGAGCCATAAGAAAATAAGAGGTACTTAGACTAAATTGCTCAAAGACCTTAAAGCCATCATAACCAGCCAAACATAACACAGAAGAAGCAGTTTTGTAATAAATCTCTTCTATTAATTTTATTGCAAGCCAATTGTAAATCTTCTGTTAAGTTCCTTAGGATGAAAGTCATGTTTAGGAAGTATTTCTATTCATCATCTCCCACACCAGTACAAAGGAGTAATTTTGATAAATAGAAATTAAGAAAAGAAAATGAGAAAGCACACTTTTCAAATGATCATGGATCTGTCAGAATTATTTATAAGTACAGCGAAAGGTGTTGTTGGGAAATAACAAAGACCTTTTTAATCCTCGTATATTTGTTCCTCTATTTTTCTAGTTTTGCTATGTCAGTATTTCCATATTGGCTGTACACTGTATGGAGTCTTTTGCTCATTGTAAGCTCCCATGCTCTCTCTGTGTGACTTTCTCTCTCATTTAAATCTTTATTGTTTGGTCAAATAATTTCATGTCATATCTCCATGCCCCAAAAGTCATTTGGACATACTGGAAAGGGGTTCAGAGGAGAGTTCTAGGACACAGCTGTATATCTAGGAGGAAACAAATGATGAGAACCAGACCTTCAGTTGCCACCAGGTATGTGAAAAGATAATAAAAGAAACACAGCTGCCAGGAAGGCAACAAGGCCGATAAGCAGTGTCAAAAATTCTAATCGGTCCAGTAGATAAGGACTAAGATTTGTCACAAATTTGACAACTATTTCGTTTAGCCAATACAAGTTCCCATTTAGCAGCTCCACCATTTTCTAAGATTTAGGCAAAATGTCAACATCCCTCTGAAATGTTTTCTATTGCCATCATATGTGCTTCAATTCAGTCTTCTGTAGAGAAATAGAGAGAGAGAGAGAGAGAGAGAGAAAGATTCTAAAAATCTGTGACTATGTACTCATTAGCTTCACTAAAATAGTCATATTGCTCCTAAATCATAGCAAATGTCTGGCCCATTTTAGGCACCCAGCAAATGAAAAGAAAGGGATAAAGAGAAAAAGAGGGAGACAGGGAGAGAAAAAAGCTTCCAGCCTGAAATGTTTTTCTACAATTCATTGATTTTTCACTAGGCTATTGCTAAGTGACTTATTAATACATAGAATTAATTTGAGTAAGACAATAAAGCTTAATAATGGTTTGTCATATTTTCATCCTAAAATAGATATGTTTGAATGTGGGTACATTTAGAGATGATTTTTCCACATAAAAAGCTAATCCATGTTCTTATAGCATTTTTGTAACATAGAAAGATAGAAAGTCTTTTTTGGGGGGTGCAGTCTGATATTCTCAGTGAAGACGCCCAATTCCCTTTTTATAAGCACAATGTTCTGTCTTCATGGAAAATATGATGCTGTATATTTTTGAATCTCCCCTCTGAAAGCTGTTTGTTTTACTAAAATAGGAACAAAAGCATGAAATAAAAGAGGATGTTTATTAGGTCGTGAACTTGTGAACTAAACAAAACTGAATTTAGCACATCATAAGTTATTTTTAAAGACTAAAATATTCTGACCTTTGAAGCTCAGTTCAAAGGGGGCCAATTCTGACCTAAAATCAATCATATGGATCTCATTTTATTGTTCTAGTGAGTATATAAGAAAAATAAATTTAGATGTCAGTAGTCACTCTTCAAAAAATTCCATTCCTTTTCTGAAAGAGAGGAATTTGAACATAAAATGATGTTTTTCTCACCACGTCACATTGTCAGAACGCCTCATCGCTGAGTGCTTCTAGCTGGGGGAAAATCTATTTTCAGATATTTTCACACTGCCATGTTGGTGATCATTAATATAGCATAAAGGGTTAACTTTACCTAAAGTTGATATGTATTCAACACAGATGCCTCTATTATTTGTGTCTATACATAGTATCCACAGCCCAAGAAAAGTACACTGATGCCTACTATCTATAAAATGTTCCAGAGGAAGTTGTACAGTTGATATTATAGGACAACAAATAATACAAATAGGATAAATATAGAAAAGTAAAAAAAGTTATGATATTTTGAGTAGTTGACCTAGAAATGCTGCGTCGAGGCTGGGGATTTAGCTCAGTGGCACAGCGCCTGCCTGGCAAGTGCGAGGTCGTGAGTTTGATTGCTGGTACTGGAAAAATAACAAAAAACAAGAAAAACAAAAAAAAAGATAGAAATGCTGTGTCATGATGCATTGAAGGGAAAGAAATTAGTGTAAGATGAAACAGAGGCTGAGATCATATTAAAGATCTCTTCTGTTCCCTCCAGGATAGTGAGTGAGATGCCATAATCCAAGGACTGCAGGTAAATCTCATCTCCTTTTCTAGCACTACCTTAAGGCCATCATGTAATCATCTCTGTTGAGAATATACAACAGATTGTAACCACAGGTAATATTAATTAACAAAATTCTCTGTATCTGTTTGTGTTTGTCAAACTCACCGTAAGAAATACTAGTCACTATTTTTTTTTTTCTTTTAATTCACACACTGAAATATCTAGACTTTGGAAAGACAATGGATGACAATAAACATTTAGAATGAGAAGATATAAACTATAATGGAAAAGGAAAGATAGGGCTGTGTAATAATATAATTTCAGGAGATGTAAAGTGTGACAAGGGGAATGAAATTTAGGAAATGAATAATTTATGGCAGATTTCCATTCAAGAAATATTTGACAGAACCACATAGTGTTAATCATCTAGATTCTTCAGTAGAAATGTCGAAATCTTTCAAAAAGTCCATTGATTTCCTCATGCCTCTAGGACCGGGATCTTTAATTCTTTCTGATCTACACAATTTTTAGAAGAACAAGAATAGAAAGAAATAGACAATGAACTGCATGGACCACTGAGCCCACAAGTTTCTACTTCCTAAAATAGAAATAAAATGTTTCATAACAAATTTCAGGTAATGGCAGTGTAACAATACAAAGCAAATTATGAACATAAATCAATTCATGAATCATGACAAATGAAAAGCATGACCAATCCAAGGTAACAATGATAATAAAGTATAGTACTGAAAATTCAATTGTTCAAGTGAGCATAAATGTGCAGTACAACTAAATAATGTGTTACCACAGGACTTCTGTTTGGGTTTTTTTTTGTTTTTTTTTTTTTTGTTTTCAGGAATCAAACTCAGGGCCTTGTGCTTGCCAGGCAGGCACTGTGGCACTGAGCTATATTCTCAGCTCCCAAGACTTCTGAAAGAAGACAGCAGTTAGTTTTCAGAAAACTCTTGTGACTTAGTGGCTATCAATAATCATATTTTAATCAATATATATCAGAGAGTTCTGTAGCAAACATCTTTTAATCATCAATAATTATATAATAATAATAATGACTGTCCACATCAAGAGTGCTACATAATGTCCCATTTACTCACAATAATATCTCTCAGAAATGGGTACAGTTTTCTTTCCATTTTGCAAAAAAAGGAAACTAAATGTAGGAAAATGTTAAATACTTGTTTCAGAGTCATGTGTGTTCACAATAAAAATCTGATTTATGGCAACTTTTCCACTTCACCAATGCTGTATTTTTGCTTCTTGTATCTACCTGAACCAAGGCATTTTTGTTGTTTGTTTGTTTGTTTTTCAATCAGTTTATAAATCAGTTGACAGTGATCAGAAGGATCCTTGTAGCTATCTCCAGACACTGTTTTGGGAAACCCTGCATTAAATTCTCATTTTTACTCCATCCATGCATATCTAATAAACAGTGTTCAGTGGTTCTCAATTTTGCCAGCATTCCTTCATTGCCACTGAGTGAGCTATACCTGTCAAATAATCATAGTTGCTTCATTTGTCCTGAAAAACAGTACACACAAATTCTTAGTGAGATACATAAAACTTTCAGATGAATAGAACTTTTATGTTATTTTCTAGAATCTGGAACTGGCCTGAAAAATACTTTAATCACCATTTTACTGTTATTTCTTGAACTTCCTGCAGCTGATATGGCAGAACCTATCCAGAGGAATAAATGGAGACATTTTTATATCTGCATGATAATTACTTTCATAATTTCCAGTAGGAAACAGAGAAGCTATTTATTGGTCTCTAGAACTTAAACATTTAAAAGGAACCTACTGCTATATTTATCATCCTTTCCAGGAAATGGAAAGCTCTTTAAGACAGACAATGTACCGATAGGTTCATAAAAGACAATGCAAATTTAATAAGTTACACTATATTGTGCCGATTCTTATTTACTATTCATGAAAATGGGAATTGGTTGGCTTTTCCTTTTACATTTTGTAGCTGTAATTTCAAGAGAATGAAGAGAAAGCGATGTGTGCTTCATGTTTTAAGAAATTTTATCTTTAAAGTAGTTTTTCAATCTCTTTCTAGCGCATCCTTTGTAAAAATCGACTATTCTAGATGTTTAGGAAAATGATCATGTTTGTAGTTGATGTTTGTAGTTGTAGTTTGTAGTTGATAAGAGAATTGTGTACAGTATATGACTTTGGTCGTACAATGATGTAAATAATAGTTGTATTTTGAATATATAAATATACATGGTTATATTTGGCTTTATATATAATTAATCTTTGTAGAAAATATATGAAAAGTATGTGCTTGTGTGTGTATATATTTTTTTCCCCTCAAAGAAGTGAAGCACCAGTCCACTTACATATACTGACCTTTTATTTAATCTCATGGATTTTTATCAGTCTTTCAACATTTTCAACTTTCTGGTTTTCAGTCAACTTTGGAACTAGGAAATTCTATGATTTTGTAGCAAAAAATTTGAATACAGTATGTAAGTAAACTACTGATTCATAGTCCTTTTCTAAATATTTTATCACCCAGCAATTTATTTCCTGTTTAAAATTTCTTTTTGCATGCATTCTGATGGTTTTATCAGGGGCATCCCACATTCTTGATGACACTCCTTCTTTCTGTCATTCATATCATATATTATCTATTATTTATGTATAAAACCCTGACAGACTTTTGATAAAACATTTTCTTTAAATTTATTTTCTTAGATTCTTTTTAAAAATTCAAAATTATCCGAAGTTAATGTTCTTTATGAGACAACAGCTCAAAAAATAAATCAGTTGTCACTTCAAATTGATAGATTAAATTATTAACGTTAAAAATGATAATCATGCAGTGCAGTTTTTAAAATTTATAATCCTATCTGTCAGTCATATTCATTATGGCTTCTGGACTATAAATTGTTTTCTTTTCTCACTTTTTAATGATATAATAATTCTTAAATTTTACACTTTATTATAGTTTGAGCACACAGTTTGATTTAAAAAGTTGAAAATAAATGAGGATTATATTCATCAACATGGCCAAAATAACACTAATGTGTGTGTATATTTAGCAATTTTAAAATATATATGATATTATTAAAGACAATTTTAATGGAAATAAGAAAAACAACTCAACATCCTTTTACATTTAGAAACGAAGTTCAGTGGGATGGGCTCAACTACCTGATGACTTCTTTTTATTTTAATGGGTAATACATGGCTGAATCCACAGCACATGCTCTGAAAATTCCCCCTCCCCAGCCTGGTGGAACAAAGAGGTACAGTGTAATTACCACAATTATCACCTCTTTAAGCTAATTATTTCCAATTTGTTTATGAGGAGCTTTTGTTGACTGGACTGCTTTAGGAAAACAGGTCTTACTTAAATGAATTATAAAATTGCAGTAGGTACTGGTGTGAGGGAAAGGGCGCTATTCAGCAGGTAGCAAAAACTCAAGAATTTTTATTGGAGGGGCTGGGAATTTAGCTCAGTGGCACAGCGCCTGACCTGCAAGGGCAAGGTCGTGAGTCCGATCCCTGGTACCAGAAAAAAAAAAAAAAGAACTTTTATTGGAGAAATATTTGTTTGGCCAGCTTCAGTGTGTTTAGGAAGATTATTTTATTTTGAGCAGGTCATTGTTGTGACAGCATTTAAGAACTGAACCCAAGAGAATACTTTCAAGAGCAGAAACTGGTAAAGAGAGGCTCATAAAGTTACACAATTTGAGACCTGCATAGAAACTTTCCTGTTATTTATTTAAAGATTAGGGATACTTTTAAAAATTCTCCAAGCTAAGCAGCCTACAAGGGCCACCCCAACATGTGAACCCAATTTTCATGATCCTCAACCCTCATTCTACAACAAAATGACAGTCTTATTAGAAATACTTTGCTCACAAAATAATGAGATTCAAAGATAAAAATAAGTGCTAAACTAGCAACCCCCAGCTTTGGTGAAACAGCACTCATGGCAAAAAAAGGGATAGATTTTGCACATCTATAAATGTTGCAGCTCCCTGTAGTGGCTGCATTCAAACTAGATGAGTTAAAGTTAGATAAGACTGAGCTGGAAGATGCATATTTTAGATGCAAACTTCCTTTATAAAATGAGCAGTTAGTAGGAAGGCTTTTCTATGAAGCAACAGTGATATGAACCCCTTAAGCAGTGAGTAATCACACTTTCTAATAGCATGAACTTCTTGTTATTGCTGACAATGAAGGTGCTCGCTCTCTCTGTCTCTGTCTCTGTCTCTGTCTCTCTCTCTCTCTCTCTCTCTCTCTCTCTCTCTCTCTCTCTCTCTCTCACACACACACACACACACACACACACACACACAGTTTAGGTGTGTGGCCAGCTTTTCAAATCCTCAGCCTTCCTTACCCAAACCTATTTCATCCTTCTGACCAAAGTGCTGCAAGGTTCAATGATAAATCAATGATAAAGACAATCAATATAAAGTGTTTCCCATAGTATAAAGAAATATACTTAGGGTTGGGGATATAGCTCAGTGGCACAAGCGCCTGCCTGGCAAGCATAAGGTCCTGAGCTCGATTCCTGGTACAAAAAAACATAAAGAAATATGCTTTACAGATAAGAAGCCATTATTACAGGGGTTGACACTGCCCTACCATACATCATCCCTAAGAGGGGAGACTTCTAGGTAGCAGTCATTCAGTTACTTCCATTTTGGACAGCCTGTTTTGTCTTCTTTAATGATGGGGAATTGATGAAAGAAACCTCAACAGACATCAAAAGAGAATAAAATATCAATATAATAAAGAAAACAAGTTTTGTATCACAGCAACAGTAGGCATATTTCCTCTCATCCCCTTGATAATCATAGTCAACTTTTTGACACATCCTGTTGTAGCCTCAAGCAGCTCTCCTGTGGGATAGTGCCTCTGTGTCAGTCCATTTTGTGCTATACCAGAATATCTGAGACTGGGTAATTTTTAATGAATAAAAATTTACTTAATTCATGGTCCTGGAGGATAGGAAGTCTCCTCTGGGGAGATATTTTATGTTCCATCATTACATGACAGCAGGCAGAAAATAGGTGAGAATAAGAGCAGAGAGCAAGAGAATACCAAACTCACTCTTATAACCACCTTCTCTTGATGGAGCTACCCCCCTCCAATGACAGCCACGTGAATCCACTGATAAAGGCAGAGCCCTTGTGACCTATTCACTGCTGCATAGACCCCACCTCCTGCCACCTGCATGCAAAAGAAGATGGAAAGACAAGAGGTGCAGAGCAAGAGGGGGCTGAACTTTCTTTTCAAACACTCTACTCTTGGTATAATTGACCTTCTCCTAAAATAACAATGCAATCCAGCCACGAAGGTAAAAACCCTGTAATTTAGTCACCTCTTATCAGCCTTCACCTCCCAACACCATCACATTCAGGCTGAAGTTCTCAACATATGAACTTCGGAGGACGCATTCAAATTATAACAGCATCTTCAGGATTTTGAAATGCTTCCCAAAAGCAATCCCCAACAATTCTTCAGAATTCCTTCTGGCTGAGAGGAGGTGCGAATTTTCTTCCTTGTAGCGTTTGTCATCACTCTTGAATAAGTGATAAAGTCTCACAGAGAGGAGTGAGGACAGGAGTTTGGGTTCAAATTGCTCACTCTCTCTTCTTTCGTTTTTTTCTTTCTCTCCTTTGAGACCTGATAGCGTTGAGGAAATCCAAGTTTTCATCCATTTTTTTATTATAATATAAAGTAATGCTGCATTGAAGAAAATAGTTGGATATCTTTTAATATTTCCACAGAAGTATTTACATTGCTGAAGAAATGTTGTACTTCATAAAGCTAATTTAGTTTCTGTTTAATTTGTAGAGGGATGAAACAAGTTTCAAAAGTGGTACTGAGACGATTATATGAACATCTAGAAAACAAAGCAAAATTCTAATCTACCTCAGAGGGGAATAAAGATTTTATACTGAATTTGTTTTTAAAAATCTGCCATCTTAACTATGATTGCCACAAGATTTTCAAACTAAGGAAGAGAAGAAAATCTCATCAAAATAAAAATAGAAGCCATTTGGTTCTGAAAACGAGTCTTCCGAAAATGAATAACTGATGTCCAGTCCTTCAAAATATTCTCACAGTGCCCAAAGGATTTGTGTTTGTTGGAGGAATATTTGGTGATGCTGAGGTCCCTTAATCCTTAGAATGTGGTGTGGAAGGTATGGAATCTCTTTTGCCAAAAGGCTTAAAAAGTAGCTTGGTGAACACAGCAGGGGTTTGCAAAACAAAACAACAGATACTATTTAGAAAATGTTTCTGAGCCCTTCCCTAATGCATATCTAGGATTATTCTAAAAATCTGGAAACTTGCAGGGGTAAGCTTGAAACTCTAAGTAACGTAACTTTTTTGCAGATATGATACATGGTATTATTTCTTTTGTGTGAATAACAAAATGAATTATAAAAGTAGTTTCTTGACAGTGATAATTTTGACTATATATATATATATACATTTGTATATGCAAATGTATGTAGATTTGTTGCTCACAAGTGGTGCATGACAGTCACTGTGATGTAGATATTTCAAAACGGTGGAAACTGGCTGAAGGAAGATGGTGAAACACTCAGATTAGGGCCTTTAATTGTTAGCCACTGGACTTCCCTTGGAAATATACTAACAGCTCTTTCATTGGTGTTTCATTTTATCATCTGGATGAATGTGTCACCTAGGGCAAGCTGAAATCACCTTCAGTTTTTGGAGTACTGAACACTGAGGAATATTTAACAAAGTTGGACCCATACTTTCTGATCATCCTAGGATCTTTGTATTCTCATGATTACCTGCACTCTGAGATTCTACTTCTATTCATATGGTCCCACTTGTCTGTCACTAGATCTGATTTTCCCTCATGGTTCTGACAAGGAACGACCATTTCTATATATAGTAGGCTTCCTAAATATTTCAAGTAATTGAAGCTTTACAATTGGATAAGTGATGGCTATTAATTATTAGTCATTTTTCACTGTCAATTCTTAATGATCATTTTCTTATGTACAATTAAGGCTCCATGTTTTTAGCTCCTTGTCAAGAGACTAAACCTTTTTTCTGTCTTCTTTATGCTTCAATTCCTCTTCTTTTACTATGAAACTCAGTATATCTAACTCCATTTCTGACTTTTAAAAATCTGTGACACTAAAGAATTACCTTCTATCTCTTCTAATCAATTCCTTTCTTAAGCAGAAGTTGATCCTTCCACGACCGAAGTTAGAATACCTCCATCCAGTTCACACTTACCTATCTTCTGTGCTTGAATTACACAAAATGTAAAAAGCCACAACCAGATGTTGTGGTGCATGCCTGTAACTCCAGCAGGTTAGGTGACTCAGGCAGAAGGATTGCAAATTCAAGGCAGGCTTGGGTAACTAAGGGAGCCCAGGTTTTAAAAAAATCAAAAGCTGAGTATAGAGCACTTTTAAAGTAAGATTTGCAAGGACATAGGTTTGATATTCAGTACCTCCCAAAAGAAAAATAAAAACAAATAATCTAGCTACTGAAGATGATTTTACTTTTGGAAAGAGACATTTACTTACCGATAACAGCAAAGTGCTTGTAGATGAATCAGTAGTTTAAAATACTCTGTGAATTTTCTTTTTCTTTTCCTTCTGTTTTAATTTCACCTTCAGGTCTAATATTTGAGGCTACCACATTCAGAGTGATTATTTTTCTTTTCAAAGTTTCAGATAACATGTTGCTACTGATATTCCTAGCTAAGATTTCTATAGTGTCTCTGGGAAGCTCCATTCTTTACTATCTAAATTCACCATTCGGGGGGTTGTTTTCTAACTTTTCTTTAACTTCCTGGAATGAAAACATCTTCATTTCTGATTGTTCTTCTTTCTCAAGTAGATTAACAGTGTCTAGGGACCTTATAGCAGCAAATCTGATTAGTATTAGCATAGACACACACAAAAAAACAAGAACAAAACAGATGGCCCAGTTGAGTTATTTAATATGATCTGTGACTCACTAAGAGTGTAAAAATACATGTGTTTGAGAAATATATGACAATTGTGTTACCATTTAAATTTATGCAACTTTTAAAGCAGCAATTCCCCTTTCAGGATTGGTATGCACATGCACAATTATGCAAAGTTAAAATTAGTGATATAGATTATTAGGAATTAGTTAAAGTCATGAAATCTTGGCTATATCTTAAAAATGTATAGTGGAACCTGTGATCCCTGACATACCGTGTATCCACAGCATGAGATAGTACCCAGCTGCTTTTAAAAAAAATCTTGATCAAATTCCTTCAATAGGTCTTTTTAAACATATTTTTTTTAATTGGAACAATTGTGATTTACACTAATTTTATCAACAGATGTAGACATAAATATCTCAGAATAAAAATTAAAGGTTTACATCAGGCAGTAAGAAAAGCATCCAATCCATAGGGCAAAAACTGAAAGAAGGAGTATAAGTCCTTTTCACTTCATAGTAGGTTATTTCTTATGAACTCACACTTAAGATTGATATGCACCTTCGTAAAATGGAACTTTGTTAGTACAGCAGGATAGGGCTCAGAAAATTTATCATTCTATGAAGCAGATTAGATGCTATAATTCTTACAAAAAGGGGAAGATTTCTTTGTGTGTACATACATGTGCCTGTGTGTGTTTATTTGCCTTGTACTCCTTAACTGAATTTTATTTCGGTAATTATTTCCTTCTTTCACAGATTATAAAAACCTTACTTCAAAAATTCTCTTTTCTGTGAATCTGCTCTGTCATGCTGTTTGTTCCTTCATTAATGAGTTAAATCAAAGAAGCCTGAAGCGAGGCATTAAATCTGAGATTGGGAACTATGACTCACAGTTGCTGCAAACTATATCTTCCTTAGGCAGAGCTTAAAAGGATTCAAATCAACTTCCATTTTGAAAGAAACAGACAATTGCAGTACAACTTGCACATCTTCCTGCTTAATATGGGATGTTCAGATGTGATAAAACATCAAACCAAAGTCAGAAGCAGTATGTAGTAATCTGAAACACTATACAATAAGCTCAGTGGAGGATGAAATTGTGAAATCCCTCTCTGTCTCCATGTAAAAAGAAGGCCAATATGCATGTTATTTCACAACATATTATTTCCAATAGTATATTATTGATTAAATATTGGAAATATATACAAGAAGAAACTCAGAAAAAATATAGTAAATTCCATATCGTTACACATGCTTACCTAATCCTGGAAGTTATTTGCTAAATTATTACATGAGTTATCTATTTGATCAAAGATTAAATGAAGTTTTTCAATTTTTCTATTTTACTTTTCTGTAAGATATAAATTACTTGGAGGAATAAAAAATTTTTATTTAAATTAAGAATGGGGAGAATACACTACAATTTATGGAAACAATGCAGTATATATGAGACAGGCAATGACTATCCAACCAAACCTTTGCTGCTTATTAGTCTACATTTCCTACATAGTAGCAAAAAAAAATTTTTTTTCTTTTAAATGTAATAGCACAGCATATTCTTAGTCAAGAGTACTTAATTTCAATAAGACAGCTCATGAGAACTGTGCCTGTAAAGGTTGCTAACAAACAAATAATTTCATATGTTTATAAACATTCAACTTGCATGCAAAAATTTTAATAATATTGATGTCTTTTAAAAATTATTTGTGAATTATTAAAATAGACAAAAATATACCACATACCATAAGATTTATTTTTAACTTAGAAATCAAGTTTAATTTTGCTGTTTGGTTTATAGAGATCAATATAACTTTCAGAAGAACTAGTAGCTTTCTGATTCAAATAGCAGTTACTAAAGCAAAATCCTGACTCTCGTAGTTGATTTTGCTTGTCACCACATCCTGCTGATACACTTACATGGTGATATGGCTTTATTGCTCTTCATATGTTAAAGAGAGGAACGCAATGTGATTAGCTTCAAAGTCTTGGGTTAAATAGTGAATCAGAAGCATTATGCCAGCCATTGTAGAACAAGAATGAATGTAGGCATTTTCATTAGACTTGTATCTGCTTTACAGTGAATTTCTCTTTCTGAATTGTCACACTCATTTTGAAGAGTAGTTGAAATTTGTGATCAAACATTTTGCTATTCGAGACAGTGACAAAATTATTTTTATCAACCAAGTACAAAATAGCCTTTTTGTGTCTGATTTTATAGAAATGTTTTGAGAGTAGGAAAAAAAAACCCTGATACATGTAGTAAAACCAGGGGTAAATATTTCTATATGCTCCTGGAATTACTCACATTCACAGTGATAAATATTACACATACCAAGAAATCATCAGCAAATGTTTATGAGAAGGGATTTTTAAATAATAATTATTAGAATATCTTATTCCAGAAAACTTTAGTGCAAGTAAGTGTTCAATGTGTGGGATTTTGGGATTACAGTCTTTTATTTTAGCCCTGGACTTACTGTCTTAATGAAGTCACAGAGAGATTCCAAGAAATGTCCTTGAAAATCCTGAAGATATTGATTTATTTTCTTTCTTCGCTCATAGACTTGTTTTTAGCTTTTTCTTTTGGTTTTACATTTATTTATTTATTTATTCATTCATTTATTTATTTTTGGTCTTCTTGAGACAAGATTTCACTGTGCAGTATAGGCTTCCTTGAACTCACTTTACAGCCCAGGCTGGCTTCAAACTCAGAGAGATTATCCTAGTTTAGCCTCCTGAATGCTGGGATCACAGGTGTGCACTACCATGCCCAGCCTTGGATTTCTTTTGGTTCATTTTGAAAACTGCTTTGAAATATGACATTATTGCTTCCTCTAGAATAGGACCTTCCCTAGATTTGGCTGCAAAGGTATTTTTTATAAGTTGAATTGTGTCCTCTTTAAAACGGATATGGAATTCCTAACTTCTGATACCTCACAATGTGACCTTATTTACAAAAAGATTTTTGCGTATATACTAAGCTTAGAAGACATTTTAGAGAAGATTTACCCCATAACCCAAGATAGTTGGTGTTCTTGGTTTTCACTGGCCTCAAACTAGCAGCAATCCTCCTGCCTCAGCCTTCTGAGTGCTGGGATTATACATGTGTACCACCACACCCAGCTTCATGGTTGGTGCTCTTATTGTACAGCAAAAGATGCCCCCCATCCAGGCAGTGTACTTCAGTTTGTTAGTTGCCAAGGTAGTAGTTCCAGTGCCAGTTCCTGTTGCTTTTGTTTCTTAGAAGAGGCTGGTTACTGTGATGCATAGGGGTCACTATGATGAATATTGTAAGAACCAATCCCCAGCTGACAAGCCATTCTGCCTCTGTACTTCATGCTTGCTCATTCCATATAAGCTCTACACGGCCAGAGATCAGGGCTTGAAATTTTGAGGAACCATTGATTCCTAGTCAGTGCCATTCAGTGTTAAATAAATCTGCCTCCAAATTCTTGGTGTCATTTCTGTGTGTCTACTTACCTTTGAGTCACAGTACTGACAAAGGTAGAGACAATACCAGGTCATGGTGAAGGTGGAGATTGGAGTTATGTAGCTCCCATGTGAGAACAACAGAGATGGCCAGTAAACCATTAACCCTATTATCCATTCTCTCATTGTACTCTTCTTTCTGTCACATACCTCAATATACCATCCAAAATAAAGCTTCTGCCACTGACTTCATGATAATTGTACTCTACATTGCCACTCCCAGGAGATAGCAGGGAGAAAGTTATTCCTGTCCCAACCATATTCTTTCCAAACTCATTAATTTATTTGTATTTATTTATTTTTTGTCTTTTTGAGACAGTCTCGCTATGCAGTTCAGGCTGGCCTTGAGCTCACTTTGTAGCCCAGGGTGATTTTAACTCACAGCTGTCCTCCTGCCTCAGCCTCCTGAGTGCTGGGATTACAGGCATGAGCCACCACACCTGGCCATACTCATTAATTTTAAGAACACTAATTTTAAAAACAGAAAGAACACTGGTTTATGTACTTTAATGATTTGCTGGGGAAAATTTTCTGGTTGCTACAAACTATTAAAACCCACTTGCTCCATGTACCATTACAAACCACCACTCAAACACTGAAAAAATTGGTGCATAAATCACCCAGGACTTTTGTCCCACTCTGAGGCATTTCTACTACTGTCACATTTTAGGAATGAGCTTCAATTTCCTAGCACAAGAATGAGCACAAAGAGGCACCTGGATTACTTTCCTTCCTTCCACTCTTTTCTTTCTGGTTCCTCTTGATGTAACCATTAAAATAAGCTACTTGAATTCACATCCTTAGCTCAGGATCTGATTCAGAAAATGTGTGGAGAAACTACATAATCAAATAATTCTAAAGGAAAAATGAATTTTTGCACAAGTTTTCAGTTTGTAACAAATAATAATAAATTAACAAGAGCACTGAGTAGAAAATGATGGTATGGATAATGACGTTTTTCCCTCCTTCCCATGGTCAGGGAAGCTCTCTCTGGGTCTGTGAGGTCTGTTAAGACTTATGGAAAGAGGGGCTGGAGATTTAGCTCAGCGGCAAAAGCGCCTGCCTGGCATGCGCAAGGTCATGAGTTCAGTTCCTGGTACAGGAGAAAAACCAAAAAAAAAAAGACTTATGGAAAGAAAAGAAGTAGCCATGTGTCTTAATTACTTTTGTTTTGTTCCTGGGACAAACTACCCAACACTCAAAATTAAAGAAGGAAAGGTTTATTTAGCCCACAGTTTGTGGAGGTTTCAGCCCATATTCAGCTGGCTCCATGGCAGGTTGCACAGCCACATTCATGGCTGCAGAAGACAGGAAAAGCTACAAGAACAAAAGGGGAGAACAAGCCTCTTTTCCTCCCCTATACTGTATGCAGGCTACACCCACCCTGAAGGTGTGTAGCACTCACACCCCAGATCCCAGCCCTAGACAATGAACCCATCACAAACTCTAGATTCAGGTGTCTCCAAACAACCCTCCTCATGACCACAGTAGGCTTTGGGGGGACAACCGGACACAAGCCGTAGCACTATGTGAAGAGAAAGCGCAAAAATATTCAAGGAAACAGTAATAGAAAGTATAAAAGTTCTGAAATTACTGATGAGCTCAGCATCTTTGAGAAACTGAATGGTTTTGTGGGATCTTAGTGGGAGGACACAATATAATGCAAAGATTGTGGACATTCTAATAGGTGGGGACCTAGTACAGAAGGAAGGATGTGCTTTTTCTCAATGTGATGATACTCCTCATGATACTTTGATATGAAATGATACCTTCTTTTTTTCTTTTGGTTTTTCTCTGGTACCGGAAACCGAACTCACGACCTTGCACTTGCCAGGCAGGCACTTTTGCCACTGAGCTAAGTCCCCAGCCCTGATACCTTCTTAATTATATACCTCAAATCTCTTTCTATATCAGTCTATGAGGATATTTGCTATTCTCTCTGGTCACCTGACTTAGATGATTTCTAAAATCTAGAATAAAAGAAGGTCTAATTTTGAAGAAACTGCAAGATTTTCTGGTGGATTTAAGAGGATAGAAAATGGAATTAAAGAATCAAGGATTATTACCGAATTTCCATCTTCTGTGGTTTCCTCTGAACTATTAGCGTTCAATAAAAATGTGAATGTGACCATAGAAAAGTCAAAAGGAGGAATGAATACAATATGGAATGTAATCAGGCTGCCAAAGGTGAATGCTGCATAGATCTGTCCCAGTCACTTGCTAGCTGTAGTGCTTTATGTCTAGTAGATCACATGATTTTGTTTTCTTTTATTGAATGAAGGTAAGAGTGCTCTTATGAAGTGTGAGATGTTAATATGTGAAACAGAGATGTATATAGTCAACATTCATTAAAAGTTTACAATATGCTAGGGGCTTTCTAACTGTTATTTTTAAAATTCACAACAGAACTAAATAAAATATGCCTAAAAATTCATAGGAAATTGAAGAATGTCAAGCACTCTGTCTAAAGGATTGTAATGAGCAATAATTACTGTAATTGAGAGATTAATAAAATATTATCTATGAGGACATAAATGAGAATGAATGAATTCTGACTGAAAAGTAACAGCAAGTTGTATATCTGATCATTTAATGAGAGTTATTTTCTTTTCCAATAGAGAAGAGAACATGACATTTCAAGGGAAGGAAATTATTTGTTCAGTGAAAGTAGAATAAGTGTCATCATCACTTTACAGTTAAAGAATCATATTCCGGCTTATTACTGATGTCACTGAGTGACTACAGGACCATTTCAGCAGTTGGTGTTTATGGTTTGTCACTTCTCAGACTGCAGGCTTCATAAGAGTCTGTATCTCATCTAACTGTGCCATATCACATGTGCAATAGATTAAAGTGAATGATCAACTACTCAATACCTATGTAAGTGAATGAACACAGAATAAATGGATTAATGAGTGCATAAAGGCACAGACAAACTAATCACTAAATCAACTTGTGAACATACTGTGGTTGCAAAAGGCTGAGAGTGGAGGAGTAGAGTGTAGAGCAGCATGAATAGAAAGAATGTACATCTGGAGGAAGACTGAGTGGTCGGAATAACTGCTCTGATTTAATTGCTGATCAAACTTGGAAGAGTTACTTTAGCTCACTGAATTTTGTTTTCTTTAAAAATAAACTAATAGTCATAATACTGCTTTACTCCTTGGATTATGTTGAGACATATTTTATTAACACTAAATATAATAACTCATACATGCTAAGTACCCAGTAAATTTAAGTTGATAAAGAGACAGGGTCATGTGGATGTCACTGACTAAGGAGAGAGATTAGGGAGGACAATGCCAAACACAGTGGTACTGCAAGGAGAACATGAGGTAGTGGATTTCTCTGAGAGACAACCTGCAATCCCCAACCAGACACAGAAATGCTAGTATCACAAGAGCTGCGGGTGGTATGGTGGAGCTCTGAGTAGATAGGTACCATTTATTGAGATGAGCAATGCAGGTGGTAAGAATGGTCAGGGAAAAGAGAATTCCATGGGGAACAAGACAAATTTGGCCCCATGTGTGACTCTTACGCTAGCACTACTGAGAACTTGCTATGGGCCAAGTGAGTGAGCGAGCATTTGCCATCCACCAGGTCCCTGCTGACCACTGAGAGGGGAATATGACAGTCTCTATAAGGGGTTCACTGTGAGATGAGAGAGAAATGCGTATAAATTAATATTTAGAGGAGAAGTTTAAAATTTGCCTTTTTTCTTCTCTAATCTATTTCTAAGCAAATTTAATTGGTAGCCATCATAGATTATTTGCAGATGATCAAGTGTATATTTCCTGAATCAAATATTTGTGGTTGCTTCCTTTTATGTTAAATCCTAAAAGCTTGACTAAGCCCCGTGGATGATTCCTAATTAGCTCTCCTAGCTCAGCCAGTATAATTCCTATTTCTCTTCCCTGTCTACACCAACCCATGAATTCACTCATAATGTACCTTGCCTAGTTTGTTAAAATGTGGTCCTCAGCAATTTTTCTCTCATGCTGTATGCCCAAGTATAAAAGCTTTGAACATGCAATCCTACCATATGATTACACAAAATACGTGTGTAGCTACTAGTGAACTATGATGATATATCTTATCAAACTAAACAAAATGAACACTTTAAAGGTAAATAAGAGTACATAAAAATAAAATAAATAAGTAAATAAAGATAAGAGGTTTAATATTGACTTTTCATAGCCAGTGAAAAATGCCATTTTAGAGACCACTATTTTAACTACAATAAAATTCTTCCTTCCTTCCGTAAAGTTACACATACAGCCTGTAGTGAGTGTCCTTGCCCTGCAGGTACGAGGCACTTCTGCCCATTTCAGCATGAATGCAACTTCACTTTGTCCCCATCACAGACTAGGTTAAATGCCCAATTATGTGTTCTTCTAGCACTCAGTAGCCTCCCCGCATACAGCATTTATCATAATTGTAATTTAGTATGGATGTGATTTTTGGTTAATGCCTGCTTCTCCACTCGACTTCAGGATCCAGTTTACTCACTGTTGGACCCCTATGTCTTTGGTTATTAAGTCTAACTCTCTCTTTAATGAGTGCTGGCTATTGGAACTAATCACATGACCTTTCCAACATCATTAACCTCTGTTCGATATCATCTTCTCTTCTCCCCTGAGAACATCAAAGCATCTGCAAGCAAATCCTATATGAAGCATTCTTGCAGCTCTTTCTTGTGAGACTCTGAATTGAAAAAGTACTGAATAATTTGTCCAAATAATCCTAATATTATAATTTTATAGCAGCATTAAGTGTAGTATACTATTATAGGTAAGAGCAAGGGCTCTGGAGAGTCCTAATTGCCTGGATCAAAATACCAGCTCTAGAATTTATGAGCTGTGTGACTTTCAGTAAGTCACTCAACCTCTCTCTGCTCACTTTTGTCATTTCTAAAGGTGACTTTATTGGGTTGTTGTTAGTTTTAGACACAAGAGTATGTAAAAAAGTTTCAGAGAGGCGACTAACAATAGACATTAATCAACAAATGTTAATTATTATTATTAATGCACATTAAAGATCTCATGTAAATACCTAGAACTTTAACTTAATAATCAACAATAGCTTTACTTTGCATATATAATTACCATCCAGATTTTTTGAACAGAATACACAATAAAGAATCTTCAAAATTTAATTTAAAGATGTCATACAGTTTTTACATTTCAAGAATTGAGTAGAGTACATTAGAGCTCATTGTGAATACAAGACATTCCCTGGGCTCTGACACAGGGACATTTTATTAAAAGAAGCAGGGACCTTTATTTATTGCTCATTTCTCTTCATGGTTCACAGCTTGTAATGATTTGAACCAACAAAGTATCTATTATCAGTGTGAATGCATGAGCATATATAAGTATGAAAGATATATACTCTGGTATTAAAATCTCCCTTTTCTTTCTTGCTCATAATTGATGCACTCTTTCTGAAGAGGATTTTGCAGTGTTCTGAACAAAGATCATGATATAAAAATAAATTATAGTATGTATCCCTTGGCGTCTCACTCATAAATTATTTCTCTCTAGTGATGCTCTTTTATATTCAGTGGTAAATTTAAATTTTCCTTCCTAGGTATTATTCATAGAGGATATTGCACCAAAGGAGCTTATTTTTTATAGCTGACCCTCTAGTTTGGTCCAGGATGCAGGTAAGGAAGGAGGGGGAAAAAATAGGGACCCTTTCTTCTTTTCTCCCTTACTTACTATGACTTCTTACTTCTTTTTGACATTATTTCTATAAACATTATCAGTAAGCAATCCAGCAATCAACAGACAAAAAAAAAAAGTGTATAGTGAAACAAAAGCTGAAGAAGATATCAGAAATTTGTGATTCCAGTCCGTTTAAATGGAAGGGATCCAATGGTGTTCTAGGACTACATGTTTCACTTTTAATTCTGAAACAATTTTCTCAATAAAAGTTGTACTTTTAATCTTTCGGTGAACCTGAAAAAATACCCATGCCAGAAATATTCATGCCTTTGTTATTTGTCTTAATTCATTTTTATCTTTCATTGCTATATATGATTGCAGGGTCTAACAATTACAGTTGTCAAGAAGAATTGTGACATACATACATATCACGTCTTGATCATCTTTACTACCTTTCCTCCCCACCTTTCCCTCTTCCTCTTTTCCCAGATCCTTTGCCATCCATCAAGTCTACCTTCCCTTCATAATTCTCACTCTAATCTTAATAATCAAAAGTTGAGAAACACAACTCTAAGTCATGAGATATATTCCTCAATTTTTCCATATGTCCATGGAACACAGTCAGTTGTAGAGATGCAGAAGCCATTATAGAGATATTTTAGAAATGCTCATGAAGTGGAGGTCTTCTTATGGTTGTAGGGATACAGTACAGGTATAGAACAAGCCTTGCCTAATGTAAGTGTTCTGAAGTTGAAGCAAAAGACACAGTGATGAGGCTAGACAGAAGAGGAGAGCAAGGATTAACAATTAAGCATGTGCCTAGAGACTGCATTCTAGCATCTAAAGTAAGCAAATGTAGAAAAGTCAAGAGGCAGACAGGCTGAAATATATAAATGAAGTATTACCATAAGTCCCAAATGTAGAATCACATATAAAAACTGAGAAGATAATGCAACTGGGGGAAATAATAAACCTCACTAATCGAGGCTTAATGTTTCCTGACTCATGTAAGAACACCGTGAGGTGAAAACTTCTGTGCTGAAATATTCAGCCTCAGGAACTGAGAGGAGCCGAGCTGAGGGCAGATGAAGCTTCAAGGATGATGCTCTCAAATCTGTTATGTAAGTTTGCAGCTAAAATATTTGCATTACTGATTACAATTTAGCCTTTATACACTATCTGACAAAGTGTTTGTCATTAATGAAACAATAGACTGTTCAGTGAACATAATTAATTTACTTGATAAATTTGAGAGACTAATTGGCAACTTTTCTTGTAATGTTAAGGATTAAGCAGATTCATGAGGAACAGGCCATGATACCACTTAAGAATTGGCAAGAGAAAAATAGGATATTTGTTTTCTGGTACTGTCAACAACAGCAGAATATAAAGAATTTATAATTTGAGACTGTAAGTAAATAGCTGCTTTAAACTACAGAAAGTTACCACTGGTATTAAAATCATTATATATGTGCAGAGTTGCATAAATAATGACAAAGTAAAGGACCCAAAAAAATTTTCAAGAGGAAATGTTCACTTAAATTTTTTTTATGATTCTCATTGTTAAAAGAAAGTAATAAGAATAGAGCAATTGAATAAATAAAAAATCAGAACAAGGGATGGCTCAGCACTCCCTCTGGATCCCCAAGGCCCTCTACTCCCTGGCAGGCAAGGGAATAAATCACTGGGGGGCGGTTTACCGAGGGGCAGAAGTTGTCATGTGTACTATACAGGGATGCTTGCCCAGCACCAAATCTATGGACCAAACCAAAAGGTGGCAAGTTCTGAGAGTGCACGCAACACTGAGTTTGAGGGCTACATAGTGACTTTCTAGGGAGTGTAGAGTTTAATAGGGTTAGAGACCTAGACCAGAGTGGTGTAGGCAGAAGAGGATGCAGGATGCCACCTCCTAGAGTGATATAGAAAGAATGGATATAAGGCCCCACAGGGATTGTTGGGGAGGGAATTGAGTAGAGATCCAGAAGGCCCCTTTGGAGATCCGTAGAAAACTGGGTACTTGCACAACTACACTGCATCCTCCTCTCCTTGGGCACAATCAAAAATCTCCAATCATAAAGCAGCGGCATAAAACCTCCAGCTAGCCTTTCCCACAGGAATGCACTTGAAACTAAACTGAGTATTGCCTGCAGAGAGAACAAGCAGGTTCAGTGGTCTGCCTTCTGTACCCCAAGTCAGTTCATCCATTTGAGAACATAAGGGCAAGAGCAAACTGGTCACATTCAGATGGAAGAATAAATATGACTGGGGGAGCTATTTACTTTTGTATTTATATATGTGTGGGTGTTCTTTCTTTCTCTCATTCCCTTTTCTCCTTTCCTGTGATATATATATATATATATATATATATATATATATACATATGCACACAAATAGACAGAGAGAGAGCATTATAGTAAGCAAAGTTAGAAAAGTTGAAAAAAGCATGCAGGCTGAAACATAAGAATGAAACTCAAATTATTAACAGATTATATATATATATTTTTTTCAGAGATATTTGTATATGTGAAAAGGAGAATAAGAATTAACAAGTAATTTAGTTTAACTAAATATTAATTGGGTGCCACTTTTCACAGCTTCCTTCAATATCCAGTTACACTTCTCTAATTCCTCCAACCTTTTCTTTCCACTGCAAATAACTTCCCAAATCTCTTCCACAAAGCCTCTAGTCCATATGTAAAAGTACTTTCACCAAGGTCCTATTTTTTCTCTTTCTTTCATTTGTTGTTTTTTACTTTTTTTTCCTTTTTTCTTCCTGAACTGTTACCTTCCTTTCTTCTGGTTTTTCCCTTCACTCCTTTCTATTACTGGTTAATGTAGTAGATTATGTACTTATTCATACCGTAAAAGCTAGACACTACTGAGATTGGATCTAAGAGCTGCCAGATAACTCAAAAAGCCAACCAAAGAATTATAGAAATTAAGGAAACATTAAAAGATGATATATCTATGATTGTTATCCCTTCTTCTAGGAGCTTTCCCTTAACAAGAATGAAGTGAGCATCTTTATGTCTTTTGATCAGTCTTGGCTTGAAGTTCACATTGTCTGCAAATAGAACAACTACTCCTGCTTGCTGCTGGGTTCCTGTTGCATAGAATATCATTTTCCATCCTTTGATTCTCAATCCATGAATTTCTTTTTTGATTAAATGTATTTCCTGTATGCAACACTTTGTTGAGTCTTGTTTCTTGATCTATTCTGCTAACATATTTCTTTTGATGTATGAACTGAGTCCATTTGCATTGATGATTATAACTGATATGTATTGATTTATCATGGTCATATTATTTTCTGCTGTTGGTTCCTTGTCTTTTCCTTCTGTTTAACTGCTTGTCCTGCCTAATAACTTTTTTTCTATTGGCATTCTTGGATATATGCACATTGTTATTTCTATCTAGAATATCTTTGAGAACACATTATAGAATTGATTTTGTCATCATAAATTTCTTCACTTCTTCTTTCTCATGGAAGTATCTTATCTCTCCTTTGACTATGAGAGAGAGTTTTTCAGAGTACATTAATCTAGATTGGAAGTTATTTTCTTTCAGGACTAGGAATACTTCACTCCAAGGTCTTGACTTAGTGGTTCACTTTGAGAAGTTTTTTGTAATTCTGATAGGCTATCCTTTCTAAGTTATTTGTTTCTTTTTGCTAATAACTTTTAATATTCTATTCTCATAATGAATTTCTGTATTTTTTTTGTTTGTTTTTGTTTTTGTTTTTGTTTTTGTTCTAGTACCAGGAATTGAACTCATAACCTTGCACTTGCCAGGCGGGTGCTGTGCCACTGAGCTAAATCCCCAGCTCCCTTGTACTGAATTTCTTCAATCTTGATTATTATATGCCTTGGTGTAAATTTATTTTGTTCATGGCTAATGACATTCTATATGCCTCACTCATATGTATGTAGAAGTATTTTTCCACAGTAGGGAAGTTTCCTACCATTACTTGCATGAGCATTTCTTTTACGTTATTTGTGTTGGCTCCTGCTTTTACATTGAAAGCAATGAATCTTATATTATTCTTTCTGCAACATCTTGAAGCTGTTGGATTATTTTTTCATGGTCACCTGTTATTTTTAAGAGATTTTTCTTCTCATGATCGCTAGCCACAATCCTGCCATCCACATCCAAAATTCTATCTTCACTTTCATACAGGCAGTTTTGCAAAATTTAATGAAATTTTTAATTTCCTGGATATCTCTTTGAATCTGTTTCATGAATTCCATTTCTTTCCTATGTTGGGAATTCATGATTTCTATCATTTTCCTGTGTTTCTCTATTTTTTAAAATCTATGTCTACTTTAAATTTGCTGAGTAATTTCCTCATTATGGTCTTCATCTCTCTTTTTTAACATGGAAGATTATTTCTGATCTGATTTATTCTATAGTCTCATGCACTAATATCCAGAAAACACAAAGAACTGAAAAAATTCAGGCCAATTAAATTGAAAGACCCAGTCCAGACATGGGTATCTGAGATGAATAGACACTTTTCCAAAGAAAAAGGACAAATAGTAAAGAAGTACAAATAAATATATGAAAAAATGTTCAACATTATTGGTCATCTGAGACATGCAAATTAAAACAATGCTGAGGTTCAATCTCACTTCAGAAAGAATGTCTATTATCAAGAAAACAACTAGTAACAAATGCTGGTTGGGCTGTGGGGTAAAAAACGAACACTTCACTGTTGGTGGCAGTGTAGACTAGTATGACAACCATGGGAATCAGTATAGAGATCCCTCAGAAAACTAGAAATAGAGTTCCCATTTTTCCCAGCCACTCCCCTTTTGGGTACCTTCCTGAAAGAATTAAAAAACATCATACCACAGCAAAATATGTGCACTTATGATTATAGTGGCACAGTTTTCTTTCTAGCAGCACAATTCAAAAAAGTAAAATCATGAAAGCAATATATCAGTGATTTAATATCACCCACTGAGTCTGAAAAATTGAGTGAAAATGTTCAGAAAATGACATTATCAGAGTGTATTAAGTCCTCATTGGAGTGTTCACTAAGAATCCTTAAGCAAGAATTGGAGGTGTGTCTTCTTAAAGGAAAAGGGATAACATAAAATATTGAAAATGAATTTACTTCTGCTCTCACTTCAAAAATCCCAAAATTGTAGGAGAATATAAGAATCTGGAGTGCTTGGAATTAAAAAGACAAAATTATCTACTCTAAGATAAATTCAGTGCAGAGGAGAGTAATTGGGAAAATACAATCAAACTAAAAACATTAACAAACTAGATGACTGCTCATTGAAGTAATTTATAAGAGACTAAAAATATTTGGTAAGATTTCCTCAAGATCAATGGAAACAAGGTGCCAAAATATTAGAAATAAAAAAGTGAACATATAGGATGTATTTTTAAAACTATGACAGAAATATGGTACATGACAATGGCAACATGACATTATTTGTAACACTGTCTTTCTAAACATATGAGATGATTGAAAATATATGATACATAAAGACACAGAAACTGAAATAACATAAATTGATCTATAGTAAATAAAAAATGAAAGCATATAGTAACATCTACCTATAAAACAATGTTAAACTGAATCATTCATCTAAGTAAATTTCCTAAAAATTGTAAAATATCAGCACCGAATACGTTTTGGTCAAAAACTGCAAGGTATTGAGTATTAGGAAGCCTATTACATGAAATTACTACACTAAATAATTAAAGGAGGGAAAAAAACCAGGATTTTGTTTAAAGGTTATTTCATAAAATGGATCACCAAGTGCTAATTTTAAAAATTTAAGTAAAACCATAACATTCTAAAAATATAAAAGATATCCTTGATGTCTATGAAGAAAATATAAATGATCACATTTAGCATAAAATGTTGAAGTATCTCCTTATAATCAGTAACAAGGAAAGTTTTCTTTCTACTTATATAAATAATCAACATCATACTCGAATACCTAGCAAAGCCAAGATGAGAAATAAAATAAAATAGAATACATAAATATTAGAAAGAAATAATGATAAATTAACTGTATAATATTGGAAAGGAAAAAGAAAATGCCATTACTTCCAGAAAACAGCATAGATGATAGTTTCTACAACTTTATTGTGTGCTAGCAATGATGCAACATATAATAGATGATGATAAGATCTGCTTAACAATAACCACGAAACTATAAAATGCATAAAGATAACCCTAATAAAAATAAGCATAATACCCATATGAAGAAAACTATAAAATTTTACTGAAGGGCATAAAAGAAGATTTAAATAAAAGGTGAACTAAGCTATATTCTGAATGGGAAACTTTAATATTATAAAGAAAAGAATACTCCAAATTAATCTATAAACACACTGCAATATAATAAAAAATCCTATTTGTATTATTCATGAAACTGTAAATGTTCCTCATAAATTTAATTTAGAAGAGGAACTATGCAATGAGAAGTTTACATAAGATGAATAGGGAAAGAAGAGAGCATTACCTCATATTTCAAAACTGATTATGAAAATAAGATAATTAAGAAATGTAATAGTGGCTTGGAAACAAAGAAAGGAGTTCATAGACCCATGGGACTTTAATACAGAGAAGGGTTGTGTTTTAAATTGGTGAAAAAATATATTCTTGCAATAAACAGTGTAGATAAATTGTCTATCACTTGTATAAAAAGAAAATTGGATTCTTTCCCCCCAAAACTTGTAAAAATAAATTCAGATATTTTCATTTCAAAATGCAAGAAAAATATGAATATGTTAGAAGAAAGTATAGGTAATTATTATTCCATTTTAAAGTAGGAAAATCCTTTTCAAATATACACATAAAATGTACAGTACAAATGCTGTAAATATAAATCACTAAATTTATCTAAATATTGGAATTATTTTATAGTAAAATTCATTAAAATCTTATAAAGGAGGTATTTGTAAGATAGAGTGACCATCTATCTTTGAGTGTTACCTACACCCACAGATTCTGTGTCAGTGCACTTAACATCTGTGGATTCAACCAACCACAAATGAAAAATATTCAAAAAGAGAAACTGCATCTATAGTAAACATGGGTAGATTGCTATTATTTCCTAAATGGTATACTGTAACAACGATTTACTAACATTTACAATGCATTAGGTTTTATAAGTAATCTAAGTATTAAAGTATATGAGATTAAGTATGTATGTTATGAGCAGATACCACACCATTACGTATGAAGGATCTGAGCAAGACAGATTTCTAGTGAAAGTTTTTGTTGTTGTTGTTTTGATACTGAGAATTGAACTTACGACCTCAGGCTTTCCAGGCAAATGCAGATTTCTAGATTCAATCACTGTCTGGATTCAATTACTACCACAGATATTGAGGGAAAACTATATATAAATATTTTAATTAATATTCCTGAGTTATTATATATACATACATATATATGTATAGGTATGTATTGGGTTAATATATTGTATATTCATCCTATATGTGTGTATAAATACATTATGAGTATATTTATGTATATGTGTACATATATGTAAATTAATAAAAGCTCCATAAAATTCCAGTGGTGAATACAAAATAATATATCAATTGCACAGAAGATAAATTTCTCAAAAATGTACTACATAAAAAAGGAAATTCGTAGAATAGTGTTATATAAAATGTTTTAACTAAAATAAGTTCATTAATAAGTATATTAATATGTACTCATGTCTTTCTATTTGTTCATATGCACCTGTGTAATGCATATCCTCTTCTCACTCTTCAAAATTTAACTTGAAATATATTTATCATCCTGCTTTCCCTTGAATTTTTTTCCCTTTATTTACCTATTCACTAACCATATCTTTGGAAAAAATATAGTTTTTCTTAGAGAGGGAGTAATATCATTTTTTTTCCTGGAATATTCTCAACTGGAAATAATAGTTGACTTGCAGGAGGCCCAGAGAGTATATTTGAAATAATTAGACAAATTTTTGGAGCTTTAATTAATTAATTAATTTCACACCTGTCTTAATTGATTTTCTCTTGTTGCTGAGACAAAATACCCAACACCCAAATATAGAAGAAAGGAAAGGTTTATTTAGCTTCCAGTTTGTGGAGGTTTCAATCTATAATCAGCTGGCTCCAAGGTAGGGTGGCATGGCACAGGGGCAACACTTCAAGTTGGCACAAGGCAGCTAAAACAGCAAGAGCAAAAAGTAGGGAGCAAGCATCTTTTCCCTTCTTACAGTGTATCTAGGCTGTCCACTCATGCCCACACCATCTCTGTGCCCTCCTCTTGAACAGGCTCAGGATGAATACAAAGTAAGGACTCTGGCTCCCTGCTGAGTCACATAGCTAACTTTCTAAACTTCTCAAGTTGACACAATAAACAACATCCTAGAACAGGAAGAGCATGTCCTTTACACCCTAGGATGTAGAGTGGCTGAGTTACTTAGTTAAGCTTCTAGACTCAAGTTGACACGAAGTATCAACCATAACACTAGGTGGGCAATTAGGACTGGTGATGCTGTAATGAAATGTTGTGGTTATGCTCAAAATTACCACACTATCAACATACTGGTACACTCTTTACCATACATTTACAAATCAAATCGTATAAGCATATATCACACACTTATAGTGTACATACTGGTACACTCTTTACCATACATTTACAAATCAAATTGTGTAAGCATATGTCACACACACTGAACTTTGTATTATCCTTTCAAAATAGTAAGAACATATTGATCTATGCATGGTAAATATATTTCTCTCAAAATATCTTTTCTGGAATGAACACAAAACTAAAATAAATTTTAAAATTATTAAAAAGTAGGGAAATTATTTTTTCCTAACAAAACAAAAATTCTGGAAAATTTGTAAGGTAGGGAAATTATATCATTGATCTCTGCAAATTAAAGGCAGTCTATACTGATGACAACTACGTTATAACTTTAAATAGATTAGGGGAAGCAGCAGAGAGATGATATAAAAAAGATTAACACATTTTGTATGTGTTCAAGATAAGACTTTGTACATCTCTTTCTCCTTATTACAGACAAGCATTTTTCTGAACTCAAATACACTACAAATATAGAGTTATTGAAATATTTTCTATTTTTCTCTGTAGCTTTTGTGCATGACTGTGTAGAATAAGTGATAATATGAACCTTCACATTTATTGTGACTCACCATAAAAGCAAAGCTATTAAACCTGACAAGGATTTCATAGGATTGCTTTAGGAAAAATGTCACATTCTATATTTCTGTTTCTTAGAAATAAAACTGTATTTAAAACACCTTGATTATAAGGATTTATAGATATCAAGTATTTTAAAGTCAAGTATTGAGAAGAGGACAAATGGACACCCAGAACTCTTTCATTCATTGAAATATAAACTCTTAAAACTCTTTTCACGTTTAAAATTGTAACTATTTAATAGAGTCCCATTATTGTATGAACTCTAGAATTTTTCATAAGAATTAAAGTCTCTGAACACATTTCCTTAGATAACACAATTAACGAGATTGAAAAATTCCTTGGTTACTTCATTTCATGTTTTGTGGATAGTGTTGGAATCCATCCTTCAATAAATTATTATTTTCTAAAATAAATAAATAAATAGCTTTGCTTTGTTTGATTCTTGTAATCGTGCCCCAATACACCATTTAACGACCATGAAGAAGTAATCAGAAAGTGTAGTAATATTTCTTGTGCTGATGTGAGTAATTATAGCTATTTTATTGTGCAGCTATTGTATAATGAGACATCATGACAAGTGCATTTCTTATCTCATGAGTATGTTTGTAGCTGATATGGCAAGTGAGTCCAAGCAAAGGACACTCAAGAAAATGAAAAAGGCAGGAACTAACAAAGCTTTTTAGCTGGTTGATGGGCAGTCTCTAACCAGGAGCAAGAGAAGATTCCTGTGCTGATCTGGGTCTCACCCTTGGTTTAAGTACATTTTAGGTTTCTGTAGTAACCATTACTCATTTTTGGGAATCTTAAATGAATGTTACACAATTATCACAAAATTTACTTCTT
>NW_004955421.1:11387182-11575613 GCF_000276665.1 Chinchilla lanigera | reverse complement strand
GAATGTTACACAATTATCACAAAATTTACTTCTTACAGAAGCTGTCAAACAGCCAGATTCCAGATGACCATTGCAAATTCACTTTTAACCTACTTCCCAATTTGTCCAGTTTGTTCTGTCCCCATTTTATTACTCTGATCTTTAAGTGGGGATTGACAACTAACCAAGAGGACTGGGGTGAAGACTGGGATCAGCTACAGCTTAAGTGAACTTAAGTGACTTCTCTAAATATGGAGTTAAAAAGGAAATAGAGTCTCTTTTGCTCTATTATAGCAACCTCTTGAGGCAGACATTCTGAACTATTATTATCCTTACACTGTTGATGAGAAAAATGAGGTACAAAGATTAACTGACTCTCCTACAGTTTGTAGTTCCAATAAATTGGAACCACTGCATTACCCACATGCTAAGCTTGTAGTTCAGGCAAGATTTTAAAGTCTGTGTTATGGAAACTGAGTGTGCCCTTCTGTTAGAGAATTGTGATATTATGTCTAAAAAGAATCTACAGCACATTAGCCCAAAGAATGTTTTGGAGATTCAATGGCTGAATAGGAGTCTGGAGGACTATGAACTCCTAAAACTATGAATCTAAAACTCATCAGTTCATAGTGAACTATGCCAGTGTCTTTGAATAATCATTTGTGAACTGTATTATATGCAGCTTTGTGGTATGGGAATCATCCCAATACTGTTTAATCCTTTATAATTACACATTCATTCTCTTACCTCCTCACCATCTGTAGAAATTACAGAAAATCTTATCATAATCTTAAAGAATTATAAAAGAGCCAGTGATGGATTTTTCTTTCATTTGGCATATCTTTATTTATTTAAGCTTGTAAGTACAAGCCATTTGCAAAAAGGAGGAAGTGCTGCTATATGAGCTATAGCACCTGTCTTTGAAGTAGCTTGCAATTAATGGGGAGGAAGACCATGTATACAAATTAGTACAAGAGATGAAATAAAGGTGAATTTCAGTCAATTGTGTGTGTGTGCCTTTGTGTGTGTGTGTGTGTGTGTGTGTGTGTGTGTGTGTGTATGTCTGTGTGTTAATATTGGGTTAATATGTGCTATACTTTGTATCATGTTGCTCAAATTCCCAAATCTTATCTTAAAGACTTGTTTTTATTTTAAAGTGCAAAGAACAAAACAAGGTAACAAAAACAAGCAACACAAAAACAATAAAAATGATACAGAATTCCAAAAAAGGATGATAAGAAATTAGCAATGGTTGTTGTATTACATATTGTTTTATCTTAAAGACTTCTCCCAAGCTTGACACTATTTTAGTAGGTGGTGAAAACATTTAGTGGTGGGGACCAAGGAGAAAAATTTTAATGCTTGGAGGGGCATGCACTCCCAGGGGATTAGGGACCCTGGTCTTTTCCTTCTCTCTTTTCATACCTAGGCCACAAGGTAAGCAGCTGTGCTCTCCTACACAGTCCTAACCATTATTTTCTGCTTTGCCACAGACAGTGGCTCCAACTAATACTTGAATGAAACCCATAAAACCGTAAGTTAAACTAAGTTGAATATCTCTGGTGACTGCTACAATAGCGGGAAACTGGCAACATAATATGCATGCATCACTATTGGCTTTCAAGTTAGAAGATTCAGAATTTGTGTGGAGAAAGTAGAGGCATTTTAATGTAAGTCTGAAGTCTTTGAGTAAGGTCAGAGCAGAGGATGACATCGAGTGTAGCTTAGGCTTTCATCTGACAATTATTATGCTTACACATAAACATTTTTTCTGATTTCTTGTGTTCTCTATATGAGATATATAAAATACATGAAATATTACGTATAAATCACATCCCCACATCAGCATAATGTTGGGAAATCATATTCTGAGGCATATTTCCAAATATTCTTGAAGTTATATTTCTTTGTAACCTGAAGCCAGAGAAATTAATGAATATTCAGGAAGGAGGATGTGAGTCTTTGGCGGAAAAATATTTGGAAATGAATGTAATATTTATTGATTTTGATGTCTTAAATCCATTTGTCACTATGAATCTGGAATTTAATAAACTCAACTGGAGCCATGCATCATCAGAATATGGGAGAAATATTAAATGGAAGAATTTATTGTTTTGAAATTTTTTAAAATCATAAGAATTTACAATGTACTTTTAAATGTGGAGGAAGTGTTTTTTGTTTTGAAAAGTATACCAAAGGTAGTGGTACTTGGAGTTTGCCTCTAAAATTTTGACATCATACGTAATTCTTGTTGCAGCCTTTGTTTGACTTATATTTTGCTCACTGAAACAACAGATGCACTAAGCTGACCACAATCACTGATGATGAGCATTCTGTGTGAACATGTAGGGAATACTTATGAAGAGATGTTTGTGTGTGATACATATGATCAAAAGTGAGCTCATCTAAAAGAAATAGCGATGGAATGAATGTGTAACTTTGAATGGTACATATTCCTGATATATGTGCAAAAAATGGCATTTAAAATTATGTTAGTGGGTATATCACCAGCTTTGTAAAAAACTCAACGCCAAATGGTAGGGAAAACAGCAGCAGCTTTGGCAGGCAGATGGAGTATGAAGTGTTAGGTCTCATCCTTCTCCAGTTCCTATGATTATATGATTAAATATTAGTGTCCAGAGACAAGCAAGGGAAATGCCAACTCTTGAAATACCAAGTGTAGGCCAGAAAAGACTGAATAAATACTTCATTGAGACAAATCCAGAAGATTTATAAGGTGGCCAAAAATATCGGGTGAGAGAGGGTTGTTTCCCCGTTAGCTAATTAGAAATTTCTTGGGAACTAGAATGGAATGAATAGAAGAAAAAGGTTATTCAGGAGAAATAATTTTGAAATACAAATTAGTAGCTAAAATGACTTTTGTGAACAAATGCTATTTTCTGTCAGTTATATTTTATTTATTGCTATGCTGAGACAATGTAGAAAATAGAAAAACAAACAAAAAGTCTGTCTCTAAGAGAGTTTATAAACAATATTATAGACTCATAGGCTCTGTCCATTGGTGAAAAACTGGAGCTGTGATTCTCAAATGAAGGGACAGAAAGAGAGCAAAAGTCAACTGACAGAATTGTGAAGCTATGTGTATTCTACTCAAGATCATAATATCATTTTGATTACAGCAAGGATCTGTCCTCTTCTTCCTTCTTGAAAACCTGCATTGTAATGCTATTTGAATGTTGAATCCCTTAAAATTACCCTTCTGAAATAGTCACCGGATGTCAGGCACTGTGTATGGCAATTTCTATTAAAATGGTATTTGTCTCACTAGCACTAGACACTAGGTAACAATATTAAACTCAAGTTACAGATAGAGTTACTAATACTTATACATCTAAAAGAATCTGATGAAGATGTAGATGGTATGGAAAAAATCAAGAACAGAACCATTTTTGTTCTGACTTTATTTGTGCTTGTTTATTCATATCTATTATCTACTGAACTATATTTAAGTGTGTTATATTGGTAGAGGGAGAAAACGATAGAAATTGAAATAAATATTTTAACTTAAACCTACTAATTTATACACACATTGTTGACAATTGTAAACAATTTCAACTCTCATATTTTTCTGATACCTCAACATCTTCACAAACAGATTTAGGAACACTACTCAGTTGGTTCTGTAACAATCAAAGGCAGCAGTGACATTCTTTCTTGCCTTTTATTTTTGTCTCCACCCAAAAATGTCTTGACCTAAGTCAAAGTCACAAATATTTTTTCTTTTGTTTTCTTGTAGATGTTTCCTCATTTTATGTCTTACATTTTGGACTATGGTATGTTTCAAGTTGTAGTCTCTGAAAATAGCAGGAAAAGTTCATTTTACTTTTGTATACAATTATCAATTATCTCAGAACCATTTTTCAAAAAACTCTTTCCCTTAATGAATTCCTTCAATTGTAGAAAATAATTCATCACTTACATCACTTTATTCACATCTTTGTACTTTTTATAAATCATTTGCAAACATTGAACTGGAATGATTTTTTAAAATAGAGATAAGTGGTTTCCTAATTAACCTCAATGTTTAATCATTTTCTCATTGTCTTTCCAGTTATTTTAGTTAAACTATATTCATATTAGGTAATATTTCAGAGGCTACCAGTGAGATGTAGCAGAAACAGCATTCACATTGAAATCAGAAAGGTTTAGGTTCAAACTCACATTATATCATTTACTATTTGTTTACAGCTTTGATATATAACAATATGTAACCTCATTTTTAGTTATAAGATATAATTGATTCTTTTTTCTTAAAGGCTTATGGAAGAATACTTGAAATAACTAATGTGGGGATAAGGGCTACTGAATAAGAAAGCATTCTCAATTGAACTTCTGTGATTTTTATTAAAAAAGGGCCTCCCATGGCTTGTCTGAATTTTCCACCAGTATTAGGCACTGATCCTTGCCCAAATTCCCTTATCTGTTTAGAAAAGCTATCAATGGGAATTTGTATTTTTGTTATTTTTAAATTGCTTTGGTTTTACCATGACCCTCTCCAAAATGACTGACTGATGTCATTTAGCTATCCATGAATTTTAATCACTTATTCTGGGATGAGATAAAAAGACAATAGACATATCCTCAGATATAAGATAATCAGAGAGCCCACATAATTTACAAAATTTTCAGTGTATAAGTATAGAATCATGTCAAAAAGCTGAAGGATAGAGTAGAAGAAAAAATAAAGATTGCATTTAAATTTAAAATTCAACAGATTCCACTTTTGATGGTTCAGATCTAGGATTTTCAATTTGTTGGGGACAAAGTTAGACAGCAAGGAGCTGGTCCTCTGACCCATGTTGAGTTAGCTGCTCTACAGGGACATGTGTTCTGGGGGTCAGACAGGGACAAATAGATCAAATCAGTGAGTTTTGAAAGTTGAAAATACCCTGGACCCACATACCTTTGCTTTGAGCTCTTTTTTCATGTTTCCATAATACAGAGAGAAATGTTATGGTCTCTTTTTAGTTTCAGGTAGACTTAAAACTATAAAACACCAGGAAAACCAAAATGGTGGAAGCTGTAAAAATTTCTTTACAAGGAAGCCTAAGACCATCATTTGTGAAACCTGAGCTTAATGGGTTTATACCAATTTCCCTTTCCTGATAAAGACAGAGGCAATCAGGATTGCCTCACAGTGAGTAAGATGATTCATAAAATCATAAGAATGGGAACTGTGTTTAATTTTGTAAGAAGCAAAATGCTGTATTGCTGTTTGGTTCTCAGTGAAGTTATCTTATTCAAGACCTGTCAAAAGAATAGCTTTTAATTAATAATCAGTACTCCCACATAAAGTATGCTCAGAGAAAATTGCCACAAATATTAATGTTTGGGGGAGACTGATAAAAATATTTAATGAATCCATATGAATTTTTAAGAGAATGGCAACATTCTTTTAATTAAGTATAATTCATTGTAATATTCATAAGAAAATGTATTGGGAAGAGACATTTGATATTATTATTTAACATAAGAGTTACAGTATTATTTTAATCAAAATTATAAGTCTAAAGTTTCACATGGTGTTTTAAGAAACAGTATAGGAATAATTCTATGTTTCTATTATAACGACACTCAGCAGAGAAGCAATAGAATGTTGAAAATGTAAAACAAAATCTGAAGCACGAGCTGACACCATACTTAATAATGAAAGACTGAATGTTTTCTTCCCTTAGATTATGAACAAGACAGAAATGAGAACTCTCAGCAGTCTTTTTCCCAGTAAAACTTTAAGTCCTCCATTTGTAGTTAAAACAATGAATAGATATAAAATACATCCAATTTTAAAAAGAATGAAAACCATTCTCTTTATTCAGATAACATGATATAATGATATAGGAAACACTTAAGGAAGTGAAGAAGGAGAGAGAGAGGCAAAGGAAGGCAGGCTGAGGTAGAGAAAGAGACAGAGATAGAGACAGAGAGACAGAGAGAGAAAACAAGACAATCACACAAATACAACAAATTTGCAAGATATTAATAAGTATATAAGGATGTACTATAACTGTATATTAGCAGTGAACAGCAATCCCTTTGTAATTGTATATAAAAATCCTTCAGGATAGACTTAACTAAAGAAGTACAAAATTTACACCTTGAAACTATAAAATATAGTTGAAAGAAGCTAAAGATCTAAGTACTAGGAGACAAGCCCCATGTTAATGGATTGGAAGACAACATTTTTAAGAATGCAATACTCCCCCAATTTATTTGACTTCTATGCAAAAATTCAAAAGTTGATCTTGAATTTATATAAAATTATAAGGGACCCAAAATAACAAGAACAATCTTTAAAAACAAAACAAAATAGGAGGGCTCAGCTATCCTGACTTAAAAACTTATTAAAAAGAAATATTAGACAAGACAATATAGTATTGGCACAAGAATGGGTGTAAAAATCAATGTAATATAATGAAGAATGCATAAATAAGCCCACACATACATGGTCGACTGATTTTTAGCAATAGTACCAAGACCTTTTATCCAAGGAGAAAAAAGAAGTCTTCTCAAATGGTGCTGGGATGACTGGATAGCTAGATGCAAAAAAACAAAAAAACAAAAAAACAAAAAGAAAAAACAATGAAGGTAAACCCTTATCTTTCTGCACATAGAAACATTTTGGAATAGACCAAGGGCCTAACTGTAAAAGTAAAATGATAAAACTCTTACAAGAAAAAAACAAACTGGACAAGAATATTTGTGACCTGGATTAATGAATAATTTCTTAGTTATGATAAGAAGTATAAAAAATAAAACACATAATTAGACTTCATCAAATTAAAATATTCAGTGCTGCTAAGGATACTATAAAGTGAAAAGCAAACTCACACAGAAGAGGAGAAAATGTTTGAAAATGATCTCTGATACAGTATTTGTAACCAGAATATGTAAATAATTCAACAATAAAGCATATTACTTTTTAATTTTTTAAAGTTTAATGTATTAGTATATGTGTGTGGTACACAATGCTTCCATTCCTTGTGGGAGGATGGTATGTGTATGTAACACATCTCACTTCCTCTTTTCATTCCCCTTCCATTCCCTTCCTCCCTGTCCATTCATCCCTTGATCCTCTTCGCTTTTTGTTTTTTGTATATGTTTGGAGGACATAATGTGTATACTCCTTATGTGGAGTGGGTACATGTGCATAACACATACCACTCTTTTATTTTCACCCCTTATCCCTTTCTTCCCTCCATTTATTGATCTCCTAACCCTTTGAGAACTATAAATTTCCCTACTTCTATTATCTACCTTTTATTTTGCTCTTTACTTTTCTCTGAGGTTCTCATATAAAACAACTAATGTGATATTTAAACTTGTGTGTCTGATTTATTTCACTTAACATTAGAGTCTCAAGAGGCATGAATTTTCCTACAAAAACTGAAGTTTATCTTTATGGCAGAGTAGTACTCTATGATATATAATTACTGCATTTTCCTTATCTGTTGATCTCTTGATGAACATATGAGCCACTTCTAAGATTTAGCAATTATGAATCATGCTGCTGTAAATGGCATTTTTTTCCCCATTCAGTAGCTTGTCTCCACCCTGTTGGTTGTTTCCTTTTGCTATGCATAAACTTTTTAATTTGATATCATTCTATTTGTTGATTCTTGGTGTTATTCCTTGCACACTTGTGGTTCTGTTCGGATTGTTCTTGCCTATGTCTAGTCTTAAGAATTTCATCTAAACCAGGTGTAATGGCACACACTTGTAATCTCAGGACTTGGGAGGCTGATGCAGGAGGATTGCTATGAGTTCAAGGCCAGCCTGGGCTACATAGTGAGTTTAAGGCCAGCCTGGACTACATAGAGAGAACTTGTCTCAAAAAAAAAAAAAAAAAAAAAAAAAAAAACAACAACAACAAAAATAGTTTTATCTATTTTATCTTCCATCAGGTTAAGTTTTTCTACTTTAATATTTAGATCTTTGAACCACTTTGATTTTAGTGTAATGCATGAGAGATGTATGGGTCCAATTCAAATAGGCATTCCTGCAGTGAATACACATGCACGTCAAGCAAATGAAAGGATTCTCAACATCATCAGTCAGTAAGGACGGTAAGTCAAAACAACAATGAGACACCACTTCCTTATAATCATAGTATGACTACTATTATGGAAAGTAATAAGATAATGAAGATGTGCAAAAATTGAAATACTGGCATATTTCTGATAAAATGTAAACAAGGGCAACTAATTTGGGAAATAATTTGGCAATTTCTTAGATGTTAAACGTGGAATATCACATGACCCTGTAATTCTAGATGTATACCAAAACAAGTGAAAGTGCATTTCTTCCCAAAAGCTTATACATTGAAGTCCATGTAGCTTTTTTCTAAATAGTCAAAAAAGGAAGGAAGAAGGTTCACCAACCACTAAATTTGTAGAAAAAGTGTAGTTATATATTATAACACTGATAAAAAGTAATCAAATTCTCAAGCATGGATACACAATAAATCCTGAAAATAGCCAAAGAGCTGGAATTCACACACAAAATATTACATATTGTATCATTCCCTTCATATGAAATATTCTGAACAGGCAATTCAATAAAGACAGGATGTACTTAAGTGTTTGCTAGGATTTAAAGTGTGTGTTGAAAATGGGGTGACCCATAGTAAGTAATGACTTCTTTTGCAGGCACTAAAATATTTTAAAATTGACTATGGTGATAGGTATGTAATTTTGTGAATTTACTAAATAAAACTGAATACTATACATTGAGAGAGTGCATTACATGGTATTTGAATTATATATCTAAGTGAAGCTCTTATTCAAGAAATAAAACAATAGTAAGAAATAGTGCACTTAAACATATCCAATAAATATGGGGTTGTTTTTCCCAATAGTTTTAGATCTTTTCATCATTTTCCATATTTTTATACAAACAACAAATTTCTTTTAAAATATTTTATTGCTGGTAAAACAATGATGAATCTGTTTTAAGCCTTCTAGTCAATATATTGATAATGTTACACATTTTTAAAACTACAGATGAATAATTGACACATAATTTGGTCTATATGAATAATAATTTCATTTTTCTATTTGATATTTATCTGTATATACTGATTGTTTGTAGTGAAGATTGAAGAATATAAAAAAAAGTAAAATAATTGAATTGAAAATTTCAATAAGATAATAAAACATGCTTTTGTCAGTAAGAAAAATTATCTATAGATGTAATATTTCAGTGCATTCAAAAATATGCATGCATCATATACATATAGAAATTCATCTGTGAATAGTGAAGTTCCAAAAACTATGTGACTATGTATTGTCCCTATGCCAATTAAGGTACTCTAAAAGTTACACAAATGTGTATATATGAGAAGAGTTAGATTTTATGAAAGTTATGTGATTTTAATGGCATTGAATTTGGTTGTATTTTCTCTTTTTGTCTTTTAATGCAATTTTAAACCCTGATCTACCACCAGCTTTGACATTGTCACAGTTTTTGTATTTATTCAATAGTACAGAATCAGTACTCATAAAATATTATAAATTTGGTATAACACAAGTGCAAGTAACAACAACAGCAAATAGCCACAGGAAGGCCAAAGTGGAAATGAGGACACGGTTACTTACACCATCTCGGCAATTTACACCAACTGCCAGGGACAGTTGACTTATTTTAGCTGTGGCAATTCCTTTTTCTAATAACTATAGTTCAAAGTACAGAGAAATCTACACAAACCTTTTCATACCACTGTTTTCATATTGTGCCAATAATCTGTCAGTGAATGAAGAAAGCCGAATTTTCTACTTCAGTCAAAAATCCTGAATTTGTCTTTGACAATTGATGTTTATATTATCAAATATAATTTATTTAGAATAGAACAACCAGACCTGAGAGATGCTTTCTTTCTATGCGATAGGCCAAAAGCTTATCATATAGCTAAAATATCATGTACTGTTATTGCAGCTTGTATTTTACTTTCTAACATTCAGCCTCTTATTGTACATGAGCTGATATTGCTTTTCTGACCTGCCTAATGCATCCTACACCATGAAGCTTCAGTTGCTCTTCTAAGCTTAATTAACTTCTGCCATTGAAACCAGCTGTATACTCAGTAATAAATCATTTTTATTTTTCTAGCTTGGGCCCAGAAGTATTGACAAATTTTAGACCCATTTTGTTAGACATATTTTACCCAGGCCTGCCAATAATATATCAGTATTAAAGTAATGGACTTAGCATGTTGAAATCACTGATGTCCCTTCTCTGACTACCTTTCACCAGCTGGGCCATCCCACCCACCTAATGCTCCTTTAAATAGGTTAAATTCATCTGGAGTATTGAAAGGCAATGGGTGGCTGAGCTGGTAACACTGAATATATTGAACTGCTGTTTTGTGATAAGATACAATGGAACATGTCCAAATAGATGGGAAAAAATATGTAGAAATGTGCATCAATATAAACATGAAACAGAGGACAGAGATGTATAAATGGCATAGAAAAGGAGAAGTGTACTTTGAGAACTGAGAGATCAAATCATGCAGTCCTGGTGGCTTTTCCCAGTGAATTTGTATGAACTTGCTACCCTTCTTAAATTTGTGCAAGATATCCCTCTGCTCTTTATTTAAAATGTCTTTAAGTTGGGTTTTGTTCCTTGCAACTCAAAGTGATTTGTTCAGAATCAACATCAAAACAGGGCATTAGAACCTAGTGTAATTACATTAAAAGTTTTGTGTATCTGTGCTTTTCAAAAAATTTACAGACATTTCTTTTTTTTTTTTTCCTGGAAAAAGTGAAAACTTTTTTTCTCTGAGGGAATATATCTCTCTTTAGAATTTAAGCAGTAATAATCCTATGGGGTAATGATTATTCTAGATGCATTGTACCATGCAAATTAATTTATTGCTTTGGTAGCACTGCTCCAAAAAGCAGAGTTGATGCTGAGTGCACAGAAAGAACAAATTAATTATCCAATCTGAAAAGTCAAATAAACCTCACAGTGGTGACCTCTGTGTAGTAGAATAAAGAAAGACATTAAATTCATGTTGTAACTTTGGTTGAAGGAAATCCAAGTTTAGACAGTGTCCAATATTCTTAATTTGCACTGAACTTGATATTCCAGGCTTACAAAAAAAGCCACTGCAAAACCAGTGAATCCTAAGGTCTCCAAAACAGCAAAGTTTGTCTCTGAATGAAGCACAGTCTCCCCATTAATTGTCCAAGAAAAAACAATGCAGAGAAAACAAACACACAGACCTCTTCTGTATGAATAATTTCTGATATAAAATAAGCCACAAATTATGAAGCAGCTAATCTTATTGTTCACTTTTGATCCCAAAGAAATTCAATTACATAAAAGACCAAGGATTGCTACATAGGGCTTGTATTGCCTCACCCAAGAAGTTGCATACTTCAGGTCATCTAATTTTCCTTGACCTAAACTAGTCACATGCCTCCCCTAATTGCAAGACTTTGGGAAGTGCAATCTGCAGTATACACTGTTTTTCAGTATAGTCCCTAAAGTAATTTTCTAAGAAGGAGATTTGTGTGCAGATGTAGTACCGAGGATGGCACTCATGTAACAGTTCCGTAAGTAAATGAATGACAAAGCCACAAGCTGACAGATAAATTGAAGTGTAACTCATTCACAGCAGAGGTTTCATCTGGTCCCACAGGGTGTTCTGAGGCCAGGATTGCCCTCCAGGCATGTTTCAAATTAGAAAAGAGGTATTGGGCCTTCATATCCTCACATCAATCAGATATTTGGTATTGACCACTCCAGAGAGGGGTTATAACATTTGGTGAGACAGCTTCTGTCTATAGGCTGCAGGGTAAAGCTTGCAGAGAGACACATCTGTGAGCCATCAGTAGCCAACACTATTGATTTCCAGGAAAATGAGGCCTTCAGTCTTTGGGAGGAACCTAATAGGCACATCATGGTATCAAATACAACCTACTCCCTGGGCCGCAAAAAAGATTACTTTGTAATGTATGTTTATCTTCCTTAAGAACTACTTTTCCAATATTCTATCTGATTTTTTTTCTTGGGCAAATAATGTGAAGAAGGCGATGAGGACATGTTAGCTCTCAATCTGCTGCGTTTCTTAGGGCTGATATCCATTATCCTTCTCCTCCACTTACTTCCAAGTCTAGACTTTCTTTGTGTCTCCTTACTCCTCTGGTATTCCAGGTATCATAGCTAAGAGACTGACACAGAGAGACCATCATCACAGATACGTCTTCTTAGAATGTAGGGGCTGTTCTGGCTCATTAAGCATTAAAAAGCATCAGCAAATTATAAGGTACTGCCACTGACTCACCTTAGTGCCAAGGTTACTCTACACTCCCTCTCATTATGTCATAGCAACGCTATTTCCCTTTGCATCTTTGGGGAAAAGCCCCCATAATATATTGTAGTGATTCCTTTCTTTCTGTTAGTACCTTGTCTTAGAGCCAGAAATGAATAGCCAAAGTCTATTCTTCAATAAAATTCCAAGCCTACCCCTCATGAAGAAACAGGACTTCCAAAGCTAAGGGGTCTAAAATTGTGGGGAAGAAACACTTTCGTGTCCCTATTTGGACAGGCTGATGGGCACCCATGGTTTTGTGTTTACTGCCAAAACTCCTTTGCTATAAAATGAGTTCTTTTGTCTGAAAAGATATTTTGCAAATTCCATGCAGTTGGATCAAATATAATGCTTAGTCCTCAGACTGTGGTTCCCCTTCTGTTCCTGCAGTAAGCAAAGTTAAACTCATATGTTCAAAATATGTCAGTCCCAATCAAAGTGAATTCTGTCCTTTCCAGATTTAATGTGATCAACTTGCCACCAAGTGATGTGAAAGACTCTTAGGAATAATGGTATGTCAGAGGTGCTTATCATTGGCCTCTGTGCAAGCAGGTTAGATATTTAACATTAACAGTATCTAAAACAGCTTTATTTTGAGGAAGTTCATAAAGTTAGATCCATGCAGGACCTTCAGACCTGCCAGCATAATCACCCCTTTCACTAAGGTGGTCTATGACAGAGGCTGCCAATGTCAGCTAGTTAAGTCTTCCATCTATTTGGGTATTTACTGCCTCTAACATGATGACTTGCCCAAGATGAGTACTTAAATGAGGCCCAAAGATCTTTCTACTTGGTGCTCATTCCATTCACAGGCCTTTTCTTCAGATCTCGTCCTCAGTCCTTCAATATTTCTCCTTGCAAGTTCTGTACTAACCAGGTAAGGTGCTGGCCCTGGACAAGGACTGATATATATTTTTGTCTTGTGCTATGTTTCTGCATATAAACTGATGGCCATCCCAATCTGGGAGTATTTTTCTCACTTCTGTCTCGGAAGATCTTTGCCTCATGAGGCCACTGTGAAGCAGCAGTCCTTTTGTGGATGTACTCATATGAAGCTAACTCATTAATTGATCAAACCTTATATCTTCCCCATAAGGTTGTCACGGACATTCCCCATGAGAATATGGGCATGGGCTAAGGCAGTGTCATCAGTATAAGGTACACAGTGGAAAAGCACATAACATTTTCAGGAATTGACTCATGCAATTCAGTTGGGTCCTCTAGTCTTGTTCATGACTTGTCTTAGCTGTAAATTTTGGAGCCATTAATATTTTAGCCTTCTGCTTTCTTAGGAAAACAATCATACTGAGACCAAAAGATATTTTTGGCTTCTTGCTAACTAGTCAGTCTGATAACATGTCATTGGCACAGTGCCCCAATATGCTATTTTATTCAACAATCCTTATGCATTGTTTTGTCACAGCAGGTGAGAGGCTTAAAAGGAAGTGACATAAGAACTGAAATATACTAGTTTCTGTCACACTTGAATCTAAATTGCTTCTTTTCCATTTTGCAATTCAATAGAAAAAGAACACCATTACTAAACAATTGACCTTATACCATGTACCTGAGTCTTTTTTATTTGAAGGAGAATATTTCTTTTAAAAAAAAAACATTGAAAATAATACACAATTTCAAAACAAGATGATAGGAAATCAACAACGGCTGTTATATTGTATATTGTTATGTCTTAATCTGCTATAGAAAATATCACAACTAGTAGAGGAAGTACAATTGTGGCTACTAAATGTTCAAAGTTTCAATAGTTTACTTCATCTCCCAGCTGGGTTCATGAGAGCCAGACAACTGAACAAAATAAGCACAGGATTAAAGTCTACCATTACTCACTCCTTTAAATGTTTAAGGAGAGTACCAACCCCCAAATGTGATTGATTTTTAGTATAATTTCCTGGGTAATGAATTATATTGAGCATTGGCCATTAGTAATCTTCTTTTAAATTTTTGTCCAAAATTTCTGCCCATTATGGTAGGGAGAGTATTATCATTTTATTGAGTTATAAAGATTATTATGTTATGGGTATAAGATCTTTGATACACACATACATAAACAAATACTTCTTGAGTTAGGATGGAATTATATTCTCAGAACTTGTCATAAAATGAAAAGATGATAAGCTCAGAAGGCACTTAACACACTTAACCTACAAATCCTCTGCAAAAGATCATTTATTTCTCCTTGTAACCAGATGACTAGATGGAGCTACACCTTGTATCTGCTACTCAGCAGCTCTTGAGAGTGTCCTACTTCATATTATTAGCCTGCACAAAGATTAAATTTCAAAATTTGAGAAATAGTCACTACTGCATGTGCATCACTGTCTTGGTTATTTTCCTCATTGCTGAGACAAAATATCTGAAAACCACAAGTTAAATGATGAAAGGTTTATTTCAGTCCATAGTTTGGCTCACTATAACAGTTTCAGCAATGCAGAAAAGCCCAACTCCTAAGTCTCCTATTAAATTTATAGCAAGCTCCTAGCTGTGAGCCTCTATACAAATGAAAAAGAAATTTAAACACTTCCAACATACAATGACACAAGATAATATTTCCATTCCAAAGGGTACAAATAAAGGGATAGAAAGAAAGGATCAAACCAAGTCCAAAATCCATCAGGGCAAATGTTAAGTCCCATATTTTTATGTCCAGTATTTTGAGTAATCTGTAGCAAGTTATGAACTTCAAAGACTTTGGGTGGTTCTGCCCTTATGGCATGGCCAGTTGTTGTAGCTCCCAAGACTACTCTCTTAGCCCAATTTTGCTCACTCCTTGCAGCTTTCCTCTGATGATCCATGTTCCTGGCTTCACTAACCTTCTGGGATCTCCACAGCACCTTTGGCTTCACACTCACAGTTTCACATACTCTTCATTCAGGATCACTCTACCTGGCCCTGCAGAGCTTCTTCTGAAATCTGGGTGGAAGCCTTCCTGATCCCACAACTTTTGCATTCTGCATATACCTAAAACCAGCACCAAGCAGATCATGACAAAATCTGCCACCAGATGGAGCAGTAGCCAGTTTTCCTTCTCTCTTAGCTATATAGGTCAACTGCCTAAATTGTTTCATGCTTTAAACCCAATCATGAAGAATAAATTCCCTAGACAGCCACTATTCTGGAACATAGTGCTCTGGGCCTCTTCTCAAAGCAAAGTCTTTCGTCTTTGCAATTATGAGGCTACAAAGGATGGAGTCCTATTGGTTTTCATTATATCATCCAGCCATTTTTTCTGTTGTCCTCTTCCCTTCTGGCCAAATTCAAAACATGTTAAATCATTCTGCTGAGTTCTTTGCTCATAGGTCTGGTTAAAAGCCCCCAACACTGGCCATGCCAACACCACAACGTTAAACTGCCTTGAAATTTCTTCTACAAGATTAATTAGTCCACCACCCTTAATCTCAATCTCATGCAAAATTTCTGCACAGGAGCAATATGCAGGAAAGTTTTCTGCTAAAACATAACACAAATGGTCTGGAGTTCAACTGCCCATCTTTGTTCCTAACTGAATCCTCCTGAGCCTGATTTTTAATGACTGTGTTTCTATCAACATTCTGATCTTCCAAGCTCTGAATCAGAATGTCTGCCAAGTTAAGCTTACAGCATTTCTGGGATGTTCCTTCAGCTAGGATCTCCAAACCATTCCAAGTTCTTCCATAAGGCAGTTTCAAAGGCTCCTGAACCACATGGCGAGTTCAAAGCAAAGACCTCGCTTCTCCAGTACCAAAATCTATCTTGTTTACTTTTACCCTTGATCAGAGAAAATACCCAATAGCCACAAGTTGGAGAAGGAAAAGGTTTATTTCACCTCCCACTTTATAGAGTTTACAGTCCTTCGTTGCCTGGCTCCAAGGCTGGGTGGTGTGGCAGAGGGGCAGCACTGAGGAGAAACAGTTCATGGCATGGTGGTAGAGGGCAGCAAGCAGCAGCAGTAACCCTGCCTTCATTCTGTCCCTTTATTTTTCCATTCACACTACAAGCCCATTGATTGTTGCCACCTATACCCACATGGGACTTCCAGTACCCAGGGTCACACCCTTAATCCACATTCATACACCCTAATCCAGCCACTTTCAAAAGTCCCCAGCTATGACCACATTGGGCTTTGGGGAGACAACTAGATATAAACCATAGCAATCACTTTTATATAAGTGAAAGACTAAAAGAAACAATGTTAATTGGGATTTCTGTGTATGTAGATTGCCTTATATTTTTAGAGTGTATTTTTAAAAAGAGATACTGTTAATTTTGAGGATGTGAAATTTATTTATTTTTGTTTATGATATGAAAATTCTTCCAATTCCAAAGTAGCAAAGATTGTCTCTTAAGATTTCTTCTAGAAATTGTAGTTTTAGCTTTCATTTTAGTAATGTAATAGAATTTTAAGTTTATTTTTATTCACTGACTGAGGAAAGCTCTGAAGTTCATGTCTTTTTTCATTTTACTACCCGGTTTCCCTAGACCCATTTGTTAAAAACTCTATCTTTTATGCATTGAATTGTCATAAATACTTTTTTAGGACTCAGTTGAACATACATCTATGATCTAATTTGAGAAAAATCCTTTCTTTTCTATTCATCTCTCTGTCTACACTTATATTTTGATTACCTAACCATAATATACAGTCTTGAAATAAAGTAGTATAAATTCTTTACTTTGTTCCTAAAAAATTAGGCCACTATGGATACTTTGAACTCATCAACAAATTTAAAAATTAACTTTTCAATTTGTTGCCTCAAAATTAGTCTTGCTGGTATATTGATCAGGGTTGTACCAATGATATAGATCCATTTGGGCATGAGAAACTTATTAAAGTTATTGAATCTTCTGGTTGGTGGTCATGGTTTATCAATCCACTCATTTTTAGGTTTCCTTTCATTTCTTACAACATTTTGTACTTTCCCTGCATGAATCTCATATGTTTTATTAAATTTGTGCCTAAATGTTTCATATATTAGTGACATTAAAATGACATTGCTGTTTAAATTTCATTTTCCAAGTATTTCTTGCTAACATATAAAAATCTAATTGTTTTTACATATTGATAATGTATCCAGAAACTTTCCTGAACTCAGTTTTTAGTTTTTTTTCTCATGACTGAGGATTGAACCTAGGCCTTTCATGTTGAGCTATACCTGTAGCATTATTATTTTATTTTATTTTATTTCATTATTTCATTTTATTTTAATCCCCATTCCCTAGCCCCCCAGAGTGTTGAAGTTTTAGTCTTGCCCAACGTGAATACCTCACTTTTTAGTTTTAAAGGATTCTTGTCTCTGCCCAACTTTTTTCATAGTCTACTATGCTGACTATGGACAGAGTTTTACTTTTAATTTCCAATTTGTTTTCCTAAGTCCCTCTGAACATTCCATCCCAATTCCTTGCTTTTTCATAGGTGCACTATAAAATCATCTAGTAAATTAGTGTGCCAAAGTAATGGGTATGGGCATCCTTGTCTTTTTCTCTTATTTATGATGAAAAAAATAATTTTTCACCCTTAAAATACAATATTGGCCTTTCTGAAGTTGTGAAAGTTGTTATTAACTTCAGATATTATGAAAATATCTACCATAAATGGATACTGAAATTTGTAAAAATTTGTTACTTTGCCAATGCCTGTTGAGGTAACCATATCATTTTGCACTTTATTCTATGAATATAGTTAATTATACTTAATGACTTTCAAATGTTGAACCCATTTTGCACTCCTGGAATAAACCTCACTTGATCATCACATAATGCATTTTTGATGTATTGCTCAATTTTCTTGCTAGTATTTTGTTAAGGGTTTTTGTATGTTTATTCCTAATACCAGTTATGCAGCTTTTTTATCATTTTACATCTGATTTTTATATAAAAACATTAATTCCTCAAAGACCCTTCTCCATCATTCAATTCAAACAATTCCTAAAAAGGAAAGGCCTCTTTTGTGACTCACAAGAGCAAACCCAAAATAAATAATTTTAGAGAAGTATTTGAGCTAAGTCTTCTATTTCAACAAATTCAAGTTTAGAGTATACATACATTTTGTGCTTGTAACAAAGAAGCAGGAAACCAAAGTTGAGAGGGAACAACAAAATATTTATTAACTTGACAGATTTTTAAAAATCAAAGTGTTTAACAACACAGTAGTCCCTTAGGATCTATGGAGGGTTGCTTCCTGTACCACAGGAACACCAAAATCTGAAGATTCTCAAGTTACTTATATGAAATGACATCATATTTCCTTGTAACTTACACTCTCATCCTCCCCATCCTTCAACTCGCCTTTAGGTAACTCAGAATACCTAATACAATGTAAGTGCTATATAAATAGTTGCTATCCTGTGTTGTTGAGGGGGTAATGACAGGAGAAAAAACTTTGTACAAGTTTAGTACAGTTGCAGTTACTTTCAAATACTTTCTATCCCATTGGATGAACGAGTTGATGCAGAACTCATGGATATATGTAGATATATGCACATAGTATTTACCTTGAAACTTCTTCAATGAAGAGTGACATTCTGTGAAGGAAGCCAATCCTAGCTATGGTGCCCAAGAGGATACAAAAGTGACAGATTTCTTTTTTCTTTATACCCATGTGACTTGCATGACATGTAGAGAGATATCTAAACTGCTTACTCTCCTGAATGAAACTCCATATCTCATATTCTTCATTGATTATTCTCTCTCTGTCACTGTGGCTCTAAGCAAGAAGCACATTGTGCATAGGACCCAGCAGAGAAGCTGCAGGCACATGGTGCTGAGTAACAGTCAGGTCCTCCTTTGAAGTGCATAAAGTGGAGGCCTTGCCAGCAGAGTACAATTTAAACAATCTTCGGGGTGCAACACCTTTCTGACTCTGAAGAAGGCCCTTTTCAAGGAGGTGTGACACTCATATAGATAAAGCTATCATAACAGCAAGCAGGGCATACTCTAGAGGACAGACAATGCTTTTTCAAAAAATCCAATTACATGCTTTTATTTGCCTTTAGTACAAACAGAAAAATAACAAGCCAACTTGTTTCACCCCCACTGTGATTTCCTCAGGGCTAATTAAAGTGCACTCTGCTGATGCCTGAATCATTCAACTACAGGCAATCCAAAGATTTAAAGGGACACACACTCTGTCAAAGCCTGGTTGTCAGTAAATGGCATTATGTTTGAAAATGGGCATAATAAAGTTCTTCATTAATTTAAATGCTGGAAAGTTCCTGTGGGTGGAGAGAAATTGAACTAACAAATTTACTGCCATAGATTTATAAAGTAGACTTCATCACTCTGCATAAAGAATTGATAAATTAAGTGATCAATGATTCTCCACAACATATGGCATAATCAATACGAATTTTAGGAAGAGATAGAAAGACATTAATAATGCACATTTTATGTATAGTTTTGTTCTTAAAGACTGAGGGCTTTATAAATCACATAATAGCTGGGTTATAGTTAGAATACAAATGAAGAATTTCCTTAGGAAATGTAATATTTACACTTAAAATGTGAAAAATGTTTACATAATTTTAGGTGCTTCTAAATTGTTTTAGAAATATTAGTGGGAATTTTCTTTCATGGTATGGCATTGGACGATGTTCTTGGTTGCTGTTTTTCTGCCAGTTATTTTTTGGCACTTTATTAAAAATTCCAAGTAATTGCAAAGAAAAATCTTTCTTTCTATTAGTCACCAAGAACTATTTTTCATGGGGAAAATCTTAGGTATCCCCTAAATCACAGGGTTACAACATGTCACCTGCATGAAAAAATAACTCTGTTTAAGCCATTTCTTCTTTCATTTCTGGGCAGCGCAACTTATTGTTAAGTCCTTATTTATTAATATAAAATAAATGCATTTTAGGTTTTTTTCTGGAGATTCTGATCTTAACCTCACAATTCTTCTTCGGGGCTTAGATAGGAGAAAAACCTAACTCATCTGCTGCCCAGCATTTAGTTTACATTTTTAAGATATCCTTATATTTAACTATATCCTCCTCATAAAGAAACAAAGTCTGTGTTCTTTTATGTTTCTTATAGTTATGATAGCTTTACCTATACTCTTTTACTAAATGAGTTTTGATGTTATAACACTTTCTTGCAGGGAGGGATAGTATGTGATGATAGCAATTTACTAAATCATACAGAATAATCACTATAAATGCTCATAAGGGAATTTTGATGTTTTCATTAGTAGCAATAAACAAATTCCTTTGAGGAAACTGTATGTATACTCTGGCTGTTGCAACATATTACATTCAGTTTATCAATAATAATACTATATGTAGAATATTCTAAAGTGAATTTTTATTGTAACCTTATACCTAGGCTTATGTTTTTTTCTATTTCTTATATAATTACAACTTAAAGTTAATTTCACTTAATTTAAAATGTTTTGTAAATTGTCAGATATTTTACTGCTGGGATGAATCTAAGTATAACTAAATAAAAATGAGAATAGTGGGTGGGCGATTTAGCTCAGCAGCACAATGCTTGCCTGGCAAGCATGAGGTCGTGAGTTTGATTCCCGGTACCGGGGGGAAAAAAAATGAAAATAGTTTTAAAAATTGACTTCTAAACATAAGCTATGAGATTTCAAAAGTGTAATATTTTAGAAAAGATGGAGAGATATAGATAGATATGTGATTATGCATTCGTTTTTAAAGTGAATTGCTAAAAGCCTTCATTTAGAGATCCTCAATGAATTCTCAGATCTACTTAGGAAAATGATCTATACTTTTTACTTAAGAGCTTCTTAAAATATCATCTTGTTAACAAATATTTATTCAACTTTTTTATACATTTGCTAAAATATTTATAATGAAATGCAAAGAGACCAAAATGTAAATCTACACAAAATGCATGATTATTATATAAATTTGTGAGCAATTTGCCTTTCCCTTTGAATTTTAGGAGCTATATTTAAAGTTACATCTCTTGCTTCACCTGAGCTATTGATACATAGAAATTCATTTACTATCTGCCTAATCCCTTCAATTAGCATCCATTCAGAAACAGTAATTCTACATCTACTAAAAATACATGAACATTTCAGTCTCATGAGGAGACACTGGTTTTTGAAAAAAGCCAAAAGATTTCTTTTTGAATATAGTTTAAAATTGCTATATGCACACTTATTATGCTACAATAAAGGCCAAGGCTGTGACTTCATATATCTTGCAAGGTATAATTCCTCCAGACACAAAGCTACATGAGAGGCACTGAGACAGAAGTGTCCTGATGGTAGAGATTGCGCTACTCCTGCACAGAGACAGGGGTACTTTGTGAATGAAATTGGAGCACAAGCTGTGCAGATTAACTTTGGAGCAGGTGGTCCAGATAGAATTGGTGAGTGTCCAGCAAATCCACCCTCAGTCTCGTTGACAAACATTGAGTTTGGATGGATTTTCCAGCAGTTTAAACAATAAACAAATGGCAGTAGTAAAATTAGCTCATGATTTTTGGTAAAACAAGAAAGCAAATGGAAAATCATTCTAGAGATTCAGATATTAAATGAGACCCATGACAGAGAATACCAAGAAAAGATATACTATTGTGTTTAAGGGCACAATTAAAATGAGGTAAACTTCTGTGAGAAATCTGATTTCATTACATTATAATGATACAACCTTAAGGACAATAGTGCCCTTATTCACAAGAGATATGTTTTAAGACCCCCAAAGATTGCCTGAAATCTTCCTAGGGTCAAACTCTAACTATTTACTATTTTTTTTTCCTACACACATAGCTTAGAGAAAGTGTAACTTATAGACTATGTATAGTAAAAGATTAACAATAACACTTAATATAATAGGACAATTATAACAGCACGTTGTAGTAAAAATATTTGGGGAAATAATGATCAACAAATCTCTTTGGATGGGAGGACAAAATGGCAAGAGAGAAGATGAATCTCATACAAAATGCATACTTCTGCTCTCCACTTCAAAACCTGAATTTTTTTATTTTAAGCGGAAGAAAAAATAAGAAAAAAAAATCAATTAAAAATGATACAGAATTTCAAAACAAGATGATAGGAAATTAACAATAGCTATTATATTGCATACTGTTATCTTCAAAGTAGTCATTCAAATTACCAGACATAGGCATGCAAAATTCATTAAACAATTAGGCATTAACTGTTCCTTTCAATAAACCAACAGAAATTAGTAGTACAATTATCTTAGCTATATTGTGTGTGTGTGTATGTGTATATATATATATAAAACTCCTCTTTCTTTCTTTTCTCCTTTCCCCCATCCTAGTTATTCTTTCCTTGAGCACTTTCTTTTCATTTCACAATATATATTGTACCTTTCAGATTTTATTTATTCTTTCAGTTTCTTACACTAGGGAGATAATATGATTTTTATACATGTGGGTCTGATTTATTTCACTTATGAGTATGGTCTCTAGTTGCATCCACTTACCTATAAAAGCCTTATTTTTCTTTATAGCTCAGTAATACTTCATTGTAGAAAAATACTACATCATTTTTATCCATTCCTCAGTTGATGGGCATTTGGGTTGATTTCAAGATTTAGTTATTATAGTTGTGCTGCTATAAACATGAGTGCACCTATATTGCCATGATGTGATGTTTTCAGGTAACTTTAACTAATGGGGAATAAGGGTAATCTTATTCACCCAAGATAATTATGCATGTCCTTTCTTTGGCCAAACAAAAAGTATCATTAACTGTGCAATCATTTCTCATTGTTCACTTACTATGTTTTCCTGTTACATACTCTCTTTTAACTTTCTTCTTAGAAATTGAATTAAGGATGGACCAAGAAAATCCATGTAGTTTTCATAAGCTGTGGGTTCAAGCTTTCATCAAACCCTTTGCATGTCTTCTTTTCCCAGTAAAAATGACATGCAGAATTGTAGCAAATAAATATCTGTAAAAATATAATTGTGAAACATCAAAACCAGTGTTGGTAAAAGGTATAAATATGGCTGGCTGAACATTATAAACTACCAATAAAGGCAAAAATGTTAAGAGACTGCTAGGGAAAAGCCAGGATGTGATATAGCTTGTTTCCATTAGCTCCTGCCATTCTAGTCACTGTTCATCCACTCCAGTTTTGCAGTTGACTCCGAGAACTGTAGAATTATTGAGCAAACTCCAGGAACTAATGATGAAAGTATGTATTAGTGATAAAAAGTGTAAAGATGCTTGAAAAGACTGTTTGCAAAGAGAAATCTAGTATGAAAAACAGACAACCCCACAAGGAAGTTAAGTGCATAAATGTTCTTAGCAGAGTTGAAAAGTATCAGAAGAATCTAACAAACTATCCTGAATAGGCATTACCAGTTCTGTGCTCATCCTCACTACCACTGCAAACACAAATCTGTTAGCACAGGTTGAAAATGTAGGTGCCATCCATTCACACATGACACGTTTGCCAATCCCTGAGTTACTCTCTGTCAAATAATTGAGATGCCGCTATAAATTGTGTCACATTTTACTACATTTTAATATCAAAACACGGCAATCAGGATGGAGAATAAATGGGTATTAAAAAGCCTCCCCTCCCAATATAAACATATACAACTGATAATGACATTTTCTTCAAAATGTGCAAATATACATTTAAGTTCAAAACACCATAACATGAAAAAGCTACACGCCACTGAAAGGGGATTATGTCTATAGCAAGAGAATTTGCATCAGATGGACACATGATTTATGGAGTCTATGGGATAGCTATGTAAGTGTGGAAATTAATGCTGTGTCCTTATAGTCTGGGAAAAATAGAGAACTGAGTTTTTGCATAAATGACCCCATAGATATCAAAGGGAAGAGACATCTGTAGGAGGAATAGAGCAGATAGTCCCCACAATTTCACCTGTGAAGAGTCACATATTTGCACTAAACATAAGATTCATTCTGATATAAAACCTGGAGAGGCTACTCCCACTTTAAAAGGAAATTAAAGGCATTGCTTTTTATTTCTATTCCTCACATAAAAATATACTAAGCAGGAGTGTTTCTGTGTGGTTATGTGTGCGAGCAGTCTTTCACTGATGCTGGGTCATAAGACAAAATCACAAGAACAAAGAAAGTGGAAAAGGAGATGACAGCAAAAATAACTGGTAAATTGGAAAATAAAATGATCAGTGGTCCTCTTCCGGGGAGGAAGAAGACAGGGTGGGGAAAAGAAGCTGAATCTCCAATGAGATAGGTTAAGGTGAATTTATTGTAGTGCAATTCCTCAAAAAATATTATGGAATTTGCACTATTTGTTTCCTACTCCAAGTTTCAAACAAAAGTTGGACTTGCTTACATGATGCCTACATGATGAAGTATGTATACTTTGAGCATTTAGAAATTTGAATGCCTTCTGTTCCCATAGTGCTATAAATCATACAGGAGACTCTCAGACCAACCCAAGTAAACCTAGAATAAGCCTAACATAATGTAAATTGAGAATTCTCTAACAAAGTTCCTCTGCTAGGTCATTCTATACCTAAAACAGGAACAGATCCAAATACCCAACCCAGAGTTTCTACAGGACTTTCATTTCTTGCTCTTAAATTTGAACAGAAAAATAATTGCCAGGCTCCTAACCTTAAATGAGAAAATAGAAAAGTGAAGATAAATAGAAGAAAAATTATAATAAAAAGTAAAGAAAGAAAAACTGAAAATATTACACATAATATACTTACAGAAGCAGAGTAAAATATCCCCATGAGAGACTATTATTAGATAAGAAAAAATAAACAAGAAGAGGATGTAAAGGAGGGGACAAAGAGGATGGATAAAATAAAATATTTTTGTAGTACTTGGGATTGAATTTATGGCCTTATGTGTCCTAGGTAAGCATTCTACCACTGAGCCACACCCTCTGCCTTGAATTATTTTAGATGTATATGTGAAAACAATGCATTAAAACCCAGGAATTCATAAATTTAATATGACCTAGGGGCTGGGGATTTAGCTCAGCGGCAAAAAGCACCTGCCTGGCAAGCGCAAGGTCGTGAGTTCGGTTCCTGGTACCGGAGAAAAACCAAAAAATAAATAAATAAAAATGCTTTTAAAAAAAATTTAATATGACCTAATAAAATATATTCAAAATACACCTATGAATCATAAAGAGGATATTAAAGTGTTATATATTTAAGGTCAAAAGAAAACATTAGTGAATAGGTTCTATGATACAATAAAGTTTAATAGAATGTGACATCAAGGAAATTTCCCTAAAAAAGACAAGATGATTAGCACATTTCAAAATTCATGCCTATATGTCAATGAAAAAGCAATGTCAGAAAATAGTTTTCTAAAAATATTTGCACTGCTGTATAATTACCAAGAACCCCCTAAAAGCCATAGATACATATAGGCTTACCATACACTTTATTGGTAAGTGTATTTATAGAATATTGCACAAAATCTTGTTTTCGAGTCTGCTGTCATCTTCTCATAAACTAGCAGTAATTTGAGTATCTGAAAATTTGCAACAAAAACAAGTGTTTTGAGAACTTCCGGTTTGCACTGAGATTTCTTGTACCTACCAGAGTACTCTAGCTCCACATCATCATCTACAATCTTTATGTCTAGTTCCCAGTACAAATTGGGTGCATTAATCCTGACTCTTATTCTACTTTACTCATGGTTGGCTCACTAAGTTACTTTCCTTTCCACAATTATCGTTGTGCTAGCCTCTCATTTTTGAGGAACATTTTATACAACTATATTATCTAAATACATAAATAAGCATAAGTCCGTAGGTTTATGCCCTCTCCTGTGTAAAGGGTTCCCTAAAGACAGTCCCTAAAGAGTGGTAAGATAAACCTTACATCCATATTTTATACCTACTATGGCAAGACATAGTCTATGTCACTCAAGGGACATCATTTCAAACGTGGGCTGCTCATGTGCATGACCAGAATATCTGTGGAAATTTTAAAGCATAAAGTACAGATTTGTTACTACTTAAAAGAGTCATAAAAAAATTAGTTTCTAAAGAATGTTGTCACTAAAGAAAGTTGGAATATAAGCTTAATGTTATAACTCTTTCCAAATTCTGAAGAAAAATTAAGCTTAAAAGACTGTTCTAAACTTAAAATTATTCAGTCGTGCCTCAGAGAAAACAAAGCATAAAAGTAAAAATTCTACCATAACATGGAAGCTAAGCATATTAAAACTCTTTTTGTGTAAATGAATATGATAATATCATTAAAGGTATTTTACTTTAGAACAATTCAAAAGCTCCTCTGTTTCATAGAATAATCAGTTTTGAAACTGTGGACATTTGAACTCGTTTGGCATGAAATGATTTGTTAAATTGATTTCCCATCTTTGGGACTGTGGGGAAAAGATGCTATCTGAAATAATTTCTATCAAAATTCATCCTATGGAAATCAGATATATCTAGTTGTCTATAAAGTAAGACTATTCATGAAAATGGAAATTCTAAGTATCTTACACCCTTGGGAATTTTGATGCTATCAAGTTTTGTTGAAATAAACACACAGATTTATTCCAAGTATTTAAATGTATTCATTAAAGTGCTCAGTTGGATAAAAAGAATACAGAGACCCTCCTGTGGTTTCTGTTTTCTCTAAATGTTAATACTTATCACAGTTTATATCCTGCCTACCATAAATATTAAAGTTTTCAATCATTCCCTGGAATAGCAAGTACTAGTAGATCCAGGCATTCTTGTTTTTCACAGAATAGAGTTTGGTCTATATCTTTTTATTGCTTTTATCAGTATTTTAATAACAATGTAATGTTAGTTAGAAAAATAATTTGATTATTATCAGCTTTCATTGATTCTTGCCCTGTACCAGGCAGTAGACTGAGCACTTTGTACACATTGTGTCTTTTCATCCTCACAACCACCATGTTCTTAATATCCCTAATTAGCAGATGTATTGGCTTCCTATTGCTGCTCTAATTAATTAACATAAATTAGTGGTTTATAGAGAGTTTATTATTTTACCATCTCGGAGGCCAAAAGTTGGGAATGAGCCTTAGTAGGCTAAAATGAATATATCATTATGATGCATGTGTTTTTGGAGGCTCTAGGAAAAAAAATTTGTTTCTTTGCTCTTTTGAGTTTCTACGAGATTATAGATGCCTGGTATCAGTTACTCTTGTCCTCTTTCTCTGCTTTCAAAGTCAGGAAAAAGAGACAGAGTCCTTCTCAAGCTACTGTTTCTCTGGTTCCCTAAAACTTCATCTTCTTCCTTTCTCTTTTAAGGATTCTATGAGTACATCGGGTTTTCCCAGTTAATCCAGTACAGTCTCTCCGACTTAAGGATAACTAATGAGGAAGCTTATTTCTGTTTGCCATTTTATTGCCCTTAGCCATGTGTCTTTATTTTCAGTTGCTCTAACTCAATACTAGAGACTGCATAATTTATAAAGAATAAGGGTACATTCACCCAATAGTTGTACAGTCTTGGAGGTCCAAGGCAGAAGGGCTGCACTGGGAGAGGGCCATCCTACTGGTGGGGACTATCTGTAAAGTTTTGAGGTATGGCAGGGCATGACATTGTGAGAAAGATATATGAAAGGGACAAAGTTAAACTACATTTTATGACAGACCCACTCCCCACATAACCCATTAATCTTTGAATAAATTAATCCATTCCTGAGGTCACAGCCTAAAGATTGAATCACTGCCAACTCTTCCCTCAATACCTCAAAGTGGGGGTCAAATTTCAACATGAATTTTGGTTGGGACATTCACACCATTACACCATATCGACGAACATGTTTGCATGCTGTGGATTTAGAACACAGACATCTTTGAAAAGCCATTATTATGCTTACAAAACCATATGAGAAATACAAGTCTCAAGGAAAAGTGATCATAATTAGCTCAAAGATAAACAGTAAGTCGATGGCCAAGGCAGAAATCAAATATAACTCCTTATACCTTATAAATCTCCCTTATGTATTATCTCAAAAATGTTTTACATAAATTTTTACTCAGGCAGAAAAATGAAGTAACTCATCTTGTTTCTAAATGATCAATTGAAATGTTTTTTTAAGTGAAAAAAAATTTTTTTTAAATTAATTAGTTTGGACAATTGCTAAATGTTTGGAAAACCCCATTTACTTGACTATAGCATTTTTGCTTTTCATCTAGTTATTTGGTATAGCATAGATCATAACCTCTGGCCACATCATTTTGCTTCTCTTCCTTATTTATGAATCTTGAAGCACAGAAATAAAAGGAGGTTTTTGTTCAGAAAATACCTGCTATAAGCAATTAGTTAAAATTAGTTACTATTTTCAATTTACTTAGCTGGTATAAACTTCCTGGAATTACACTTCTGAAAACGATCTGAGGTATTAATGTTAAAAATCTTTCTTTTGCAGGGGAAGAAGTTTTGGGGATCCATGTCCTTTATATAAGTAATCTACCATGATTTACAGTAATAAAAATTGTTAGTGACTTACATTTTTAAAAAATGTTAATACATAGAATTGTTCTCCAAGTGGGTCTGTCATTTGTTGGTCATGAGAATTTGGCCAAGTGACATAATGTTTATAAACTCCAACTCCTTTATATACAAAACAAGAAATTAGAGTATCACCTCTTAGGAATGGTGTGTACCTTACAGTGTATACTTCACTGTACACTCCATGACACAATATAAATATGAAATGAATGCCACTTAAGTTATTTTTCCACATTTTAGCAATATTCAAACATATAATAAATAGATTGATTATATTTATCATTTTTAAATAGCAAAATTCGCTCAAAGAAACATGTTTGAATGGTTTCTATTTCATGATCATTTCTTTTATAATTTCCAAGCCTCACATGGTTGGTAACGGAAAATGACTATGTAAATAGAATATAAGACACTATAATCACTTTCTTTCTCTCAGTTTTTATTCACATCTATTGACTTTACAAATCCACTTTGAGGCATGAATCTAAATGAGTGGCATTTTCAAATATTAGATAATGGAAGTTTATTTGCTCTAATTTCTTGTGCTCATTGTTTTCCTGCAGCAGCTTTGACATTATTCCCCGTAGTCTTCCCTAAGCTGAAGGCAAATTCTTCAAAACCCGTGTAAATTATTATGATGATGATTAAATACATTTATTTCCTGCATGATAAAATATCAAGCTCTACATGGAATGGTTCTCCTTTGAGTCTGCCTAGTTCTGAGAATTTCTTTATTGACATAAAGTAATGTTAGTTGGTTTAGTGGACCTATGGTATAAAGTGCCGTACTTGCTGAACCAAGAACGAGAGGCTGTGCCTTCCTTCTGGCACTGTGTTGATAACTAACTTCTACTTCCCTGCACTCATGATATCACAAGGATGTCAACAGCAGTACTGTCCCAGACTTGGTCGCTCACTGCCTTCTCTGCTATTTCTCATGGCAGAAAGGTGATGGATGAGTGAGAAAGCTTGCCAAGCACATTTATCTTCTTTTCTCATGGTTTCCTCCCTGAAGATCTTACCAGTGGAAGTTGGAGTATACTCTAGTCCCTCTTCATGTATGTGGTCAGATCATTAGAGTATGTTGTTCTTTTACAAAGGAAGCTGGAAGTTTTCTCATGATCTGGTGTTTAGATATGGAAATAAAGTATTGCAGGCAAATTTGTCTTTATACCTCCGCTCAGCTAATAGAGCTTACGTTCACCTGTGTCCTCTTACTCAACTGGCCCTGAATGTGAGAGGTCAGAGAGATCTCACTAAGTGTATCTCCCTTCATGCACTCCTCAAAGTAGTAGTTTTTTTTTAAATGCTTTGTGTTATTCTTCAATTCAAAATTATATACAAAATTTGATGCTTCAGCTTCATGGCTTGTTTTTATTCATAAAGAGAAAATATTTCTTACTATTAATTACGATCTCAGTAATAATTTTTTCTCCTGTAGGAAAGTCCCAGTTACCATGGAAAAACTCAGGAAATGTGTATAAATCACTGTTGATCACGATAGGTAGATAGATGATAGATAGATAGATAGATAGATAGATAGATAGATAGATATTTGTGTCTAGATTTCCTTCCCCCAAACATCATGTAGCCATAGGTGGGACTTTTTGGAGGTGCCTGGATCTCGGATGTATGTGTCTGGGATCCAAGATGTGATTCTGGGATTGATTTATGGTGCAATGCTAGGACTAAGGGTGTTGGTGCTACCTGCCCTAAGGGTGGGTAGGCTGGATGTAATATAAGGGACAGAATGAATGTTGTTGCTGGTTTCTTGTCATTTCTTGTAGCTTGCCTCTTTTGCTGTATTCTACCTGCCATGAGCTGTTTCTCCTCTGCAATGCCCTGTAACATGCCACCCTCCCTTGGAGCCAATTATGGACTGAAACCTCTACAAATTGTGAGCCAAAATAAATCTTTCTTCCTCTTAACTTTACGTGTTAGTTATTTGGCTCCTCGATGAGAAAAAAATAATTAAAGTCTATGGTTTTAATTATTTTTTCAATTATACGGTATTTCAAATCTAAATATCTGAGAAAGGAAGAACTTCATTTTTTCATATCTTATATCTTTTCTACGTCTACTATTTTCTCTATTTTTTGCTAAAGCAATTATGCGAGAGAAAGTACATCTCATTACTTTCAAAATTTTTCAAACTCTACTACATAGCATGTTAACATTTTATATGAAAAGTAAAATGTGCATATTAGTAAGAATACCTCTTTGTTATGTCCTCTAAAAATAAGGATTCTTAAATAGGTGAGGTAGAGAAAACTGCAGGCCATTTAAAAATGTTGAACTAAATGTGGATAAATTATTTGACACTTTTTTATTCTCTACTATGCAAGGTATTTTTTCTTCATTAAATTACTTTTCCAAAGGACATAACACAAAGAAAACCTTAAAATACAATGGAGGACAGTTTCAAGTAACTTGGGCTTAAATTGGGTGTTTGTTTCCAAATTAGGAACAAAATCTTCCAAATAGTTTAATTTGTCCTTGTTGAGGTGTTCTTGTCCAGTTCTCCATTTTAGGCCTGGTGGAGATTTGAAGGCATATCCTCACAGCTAACACATGAAGAAGCTATGTTATAGTCAAGTTACACAGCTAAATAGAAAATGGATGTACACCACAGAAGACATATTCTGTGTCTTATCGACTATAAATGCTGAGTATCCTTTACAGAAAACATGGACTTGGAAAGGTCTTCAACTTCCAGCTCTATCAATCATAATGATGAGTTAGCAATCAAACTACCATCCTCTTAGGGTTTCCACAATGACTCAGTGAAACAGTCTATTATAAGTTTTGCAGATTTCTCTTTCCTCACATTTTTCTTACTCTCTTCAAAAGTCCTCATGTAAGGTAAAAGAGTAATTTTAAAACATAGCACAAATGGAAGTATTAAGAGATATTAGGAAAGTGAAGAAAAGAACTATAACTAACTCTATAGTAAGTACTAAACTAAACCCAAGACTCTGTTGTTTCCCTCACAAAAGCTCCAAAAGGCACATGCATGGCCTTCTGTGGCCAGCTACCACAAAAGGAGAGAATGATACTGCAGCTATAACCATAGAGGCCCATGTCAAATATCAGACAGTGCAAGTGCAAAAAGCATTTTTAGACACAATGTTGTGAATGTAATGGAAATGTGTACAGGAAAATAGAACCACAGGTAACCAGTCCGTTCCCAAGCTGCCAGCAACTAGAACTGGATTACATGTGTTGCAAGTTCAGTTGTAAACCATCAGACAGGAAAGGGAAGCTGAGATAAAAGCAAAGAGGGTAGGGAAATAGCAAATGCAAATGTCCAACTTGAGGTCTTTAACAGTACAACGTTAAATTGGGTAAGTTGCAGTTTTATTTTTTTATCCCTGGAGAAACAAAAACTGTGCAAGGTAAGCAGGATGACTGCTTTTTTTTTCAGTAATGACAAGCATTTGAAACTATGTATTTTTCTCAACACATTTTTTTCTGTCCTCCAAAAGTTTTGGTATGGTTTTGCTTTGTTTCTGAGACCAGATAGAACACTAATTATATTTTCTTTTTTCTATCTCATTAATCTAAATTTTACAGTGTTATTTTAATAGACAGCATATGAGCAAATTATTTCTTATTCAAGTCAGCTTTGGAGAATTTTCTTTGTGCCTAAATGTATAACTTTTTATTGTTCATTCTTTCCTAAATTTTGTTTATCATAAATAAAAACTATATGCTGTCTATTAGGAATAAAAACAAAAATATGTATTTACATATGTTTTCATGTGCATAAAACACCAAGCTTATAGATTCTGTTGTCCAGACAGTGTGTGTATTGTTTTTCTCCAGCAGCAGGAACCAAACTCACGACATTGCGCTTGCCCAGCAGGCGCTTTGCCGCTGAGCTAAATCCCCAGCCCTCAGATAATGTATAGGCTGTTACTTTTCTCTGCTTGATATTTTCATTTCTGACAGGGATCGTTTAAAAAATTCCTTTATAATTGTATTTTTATCAGTAAAGAAAAAGTACAAGATCATACACCTATCACTGTGTGATTGCTTTAGTGATTAAACCATTGCATATCACATTAATAGTATAATATATAGTATAATCACTTTAAGAGATTATGTAAACATTACATGAATAAATCTTATCTAAATATTATAGGCCATAAAACAGCTAGTAGTCAATTGATATATATCTTTTACTGATATGAATAATATAAAAAATATAAAAGTAGAAGAGTTTTAAAGTCCCAACTTTGTACAAATTCATAATCAGTTAAATAAATCTATATAGTACATGTGTGCACCTCATTGTACAGTTATTCCTAGAAAGGAATATTAGTAAGAATACCCAAAAAGGAATAACTGTTTGGAAGCGTATGACCCACCAGTAATAGTAATGATTTCTGATTTGGATAATATAAATTGTCCCATGCTTCTTTATAATGTTCTGAGTTAATCTGAATTTTCTATTTACACTGTATTTGAAATTAAACAAAAAATAATAATCCTTTCATTTAGGAAAATAAATGGCTAGGTAAACTGATTGTTGTGAATCATATTCCAAAGAGGATAATTACTACTTAAATTTACTCTTGCATTAACAAACTTTCATGCATTTAAACAGAAATATTAATTAAAACAGAAAAGTAACACAGATTGATGTGCTCTTGAAAGTTGGTCAGTTCTGAAAGCCAAAAGTCACTGTGTTGCCTTAAGAGATAGCAAAAGTGACAGTGGTTTTCCAATACTCACATGCCACTCAACACAACACTTCTCATCCTGGATATGCAGGTAATATTTCCCTGTGCATGAGGCAAGTCTCTAGCAGACAACAGCTGAGTGTTCTCCCATCCAACTTACTAATGATGCTATTACTTGGAAAAACTGTCAAACCCCACAAATTAAAGGCTTAATCCTACAATACTGCCCAAAGCAGATGCCAGTCGTGCATCCTAGGTTGTTTCATCTATTCTTGTGACCCTGAGCTTCAAATTAGGGTTTCTGAAACTCCCAAATTGGGTTAATTTCTTAGGAAGTCTCTCAGAACTCAGGGAAATACGTTTTCTGATTTATTATAAAAAATATTACAAAGGGAATGAGTGAACAGCTACTTGGATGGGGTGCACAGCACAAAGCCCATGGGGAGGTGGGCGGGGCTTTCACGCCTTCTGGTGCTCTGCCTCCGGAACTTGTCTAGACAGTCTCTGAAAGCAGTCCTTTGGAGGTTCATAGAAATTGAAGGAGTTCAATCATTTACTATTGGCGATCCACTCAATTAATCTTCAGCCCTTCTGCTCTCTTTGGGAGTTGAAAGTCTAATCTCTAATTGGGCTTCAGCTCTTGCTAGAGGCCAGCCTTCATCGTGAATGGACCAAGGCACTGCCCACCACTGGTCATCTCATTAGCATACAAAAGTCGCTCAGCATTGCAGAAATTCCAAGGGTTGTAAGAGTGTTCCCCACTAACCAGGAGAAGATGCAGATGAATATTTCTTAGTGTAACTCACAATCACAGTCACTGCAGCCAAGGATTCTGAAATTGCCCTGCAAATTCTCCTGATCCTTGCAATGTACTTGTGTTATTTAGTTAAACGATCCAACATACAAATTCACAGACTGTAACTTTGTTTATATTTTCTCTAAAGATAGGCTCACAGGTCATAAAATGCATTTACTGTTATGTTTATCAAATTGACCCTTAGAAATTCATTTTTCCTTTCCTCTCAACTGAAATGCATTAGAGACTGTAGCTATTTAGAGGTAACTACTTTTTCTTCTTTAGTTTTTGTGGGTATTACATGATGCAGTAAATTACTACACTCTCCACAGAGGAGTTTTAAGTCTATAAGTTGTTTACTTTGGGATAAAGATTTATTAAGTCATACAAGTGTATATGGCTTTATTATAGCATTTCTGATGACAAATCATATAATAAACTGTATTATTTGTATGATTTTTTTATTTCCATACAATGAAGAATTTAATTTGAAATCCTTTCATGAAGTTTATTTCTCTTCTGGAGCTACATAGCCTACTGGCATGGTGATAAGACATATGTTTTTAGTTTAATTTTGATGGGGAACAACTTACAACTTTTGCATAACATACATCAGATTAAAATTTACATTCCCACTCTATTTAGTAAGACACCAAGCTTTTCTGTGTTGTAGTCTGACTGCCACATGGTATTTTTTGGCCTCTTTTTTAGCACTCAAAGCAAATATATAAAAGCCCTAGACTCTAGGATCTCAAATCTCAGATGACCAAGGGCCCACTCCTATGTTTTTCTTTTAGTAAAAGTTTTAATTAGTCTTTTAAAAAAAGAGGTTTCTAAAAAGTATGTAAACCAAAAGATGACTGGTTCAGTTTTTCAAATATCAATATTCATGTTTCCTCAAGAATAGAGGACAAATTAAATGTATTTACTTGATTTGCAAATGACTTGTACTCACTACTGTAATGCATAAAACATCTTATAAGAGCAAGGGTTTCATCAAGAAAAGTGTGCCAAAATTCTAAGCCCAATATCTATCATAAGGGGATTAAAGTCTTAGGTGTTACACTGTCCTCTACACTAAGGAAGTTGTCTAGGCTCAATTTCCAACAGTTTCTGAATGTGATTTAACTGGATATGCAGTGATTAAATGTCTTGTTGCTATCTATTTCTGGGAGGATTAACTCCATTTAAATGAATTCTCTTTCTCGATATTTTTCAAATAATTCCCTAGACTGGCTTGACTTATGTTGAAATAACTCAGGAAATTATTTGACGTGGAAAAATGGGGAAACCTAAACTTCAGATTTCATTGTTACTAAATTTGTCTTTTTGAGCAATCTAATAAGAGGGTGTCAGTGTAGTATGTTACCAACAATGTAAAAACATTTAATGAACATATATTAATATGCAACACAGTAGAGGAAGAGTTGATATAGAAATGCTGAAATTCTCATTGATCCTCTTTTCCTTAATTTAATGCTAGCAGCAATTTTGCAATGTCTGTTTGGAAAATACTCTCATTAAAGATAAGTCCAACACATCTCAATATATTGGATATTTTCTATTATGTGATGATCATAACATCTTCATGTATCATGTTGCTAATATACAGAGAATTCAGCCAAGAAAATACTAGGGATGCATACTGGAAGGTACCTTGTACGTAGCTTGACTCAGCTGAGAAGTTTGAAATTTTGGTAACACTATTGTTACTGTCCTTTCATTAGCAATTTAAAAAAATTGTGTCATACACATGACACAAAATTTACAATTTGAGTCCATTTTAAATATACAATAAAGTCATGTTGAAGTACTGTCATCTGTTGAACATCCATCACCACTCTTCATCACCATCCACATTCTCAAACTGAAATTCTGAATATCTTAACCAATAACCCCCAATCTTCCCATACCCATACCTGGGTAATTCCTATTCTAGTCTCTGCTTCTATGAATTTGACTACTGTAAATATCTAATATAAGAAAAATCACACAATATTCAAATTTTATGACTGGCTTATTTCACTTAGCTGTTTACTGCCATCAATATTATATGTGCATATATAGAATTAACTCTTGTCTCTTCCACCATATATTTAGGTAGAATTTTCAATGATAATCTCCCATAGGAAATGTGGGACAAGAAACATTTATATTTCCCCTCTTTCTTTGTTTAGAAATGCATTGATACTGAAGATTCTCAGACAAAGACATGTAGGCATTGCAAAACTGTTCCTACTAAATGTACATGTTGGTCATCTTTCCATTGCTGTGACAAATTACTTGAGACAATGTATAAAGAGAAAAATTTTTCTTAAGTCATGATTTTAGAGTTTTCAGCTTATGGTCACTTGGCTTCGTTGCTTTGGGCCTGTGGTAGCATAGCAGATAATTATAGGAACACATCACCGAGGACATTAGTCCCCTCATGGAAGCCAGGAAGCAAAAAGAAGATAGAAAAGAGGATGGGGTTCCAGTACCCTCAAGGGCATCTACTCAATAACTTAATTTCCTTTCACGAAGCTCCATATCTGAAAGTTTCCACTAAGAGAACCACTGGCTCACTTGGGCCATGTATAGGTGTTGTGGTTTATATCTTGATGACCCCCTAAAGCCTCATGTGATCATAGTGGGACATTTGAAAGACAATAAGAATTTAGAGGTATTATAACTGACTTGTTGTAAGAGCTGGGGCCTGGTTGGAAGAGGTGGGACACTGTGAGTGTGATTTGGAAGGCTATAGCTCCCTTTCCATCTCCTGACTTCATTTTCTCTCTGCTTCCTGTCTGCAATGTCATCTCCTTCACCATGACCCTCTGTCATGGTCCCACCTTGGAACCAGCTGACTACGAACTGAAACATGAGACAAAATAAACCTTTCCTTCCTTAACTTATGGGAGTCAAGTATTTGGTCCTAGCAATAAGGAAAATGACTAAGATAATGGGACTTTGGGAGACACCACCAAACCATAGCGTTTCCTACTACCATTATTTTGTTAGCTTTCCATCACTGGGACAAAGTTGTAGGGACGATCAGCTTAGAATGAAGAAATGTTTACTTTAGGTCACAGTTTCAGAGTCTCAGTCTATTGCGAGTTGATTCCACTGGTTTTGGGAGTGTGTTGACATAAAACATCATGGCAGGAACATGTATGTGAAAGGAAGCTGCTTGACTTAGGGCAACAGAAAATTGAAAGAGAGACAGAGAGAGACAGAGAGAGATGGAGATCCACCCCCATCAAGGGCATGCTTCTAATGATCTAACTTTATTCCAAGAGTTCCTACTTCCTACAGATTGCAATGCTTCCTGTTAGCTCCACAGGCTGGAAGCCAACTTTAGCCCGTGGATTTTGGGGAGACATTTAAGGTTTAAATTATTACAGTACAATTGAAAGAAAAATGCCAGCTATCATGTAAATCATGCAAAACACAGAACATACACAAGTGTCACAGAGGGTCCCCATGTTATTATAGCCATGGAAGAACTATCCTGGCCAGATCCTTGAAATAAAATGTAGCCGAATGCAGTAAGCAATACATTATAACTTTATTAGTTTTCTATGACTACTCTAAGTACTATAATTTGGTGGTTTAAGGTAACATGTCTTTATTTTCTCAAAATTCTAGAAGGTAGAAGTTTGAAATGATAGGACTACATTCCTTCTTAAGGATCTAGAGAAGAATCTGTCTTTACTTCTTTTGTTTATCCTCCTTTCCAGCAGTTCATGGCACTCCTCAGCTTGAGGCTGTGTAACTTTCTTCAGCATCACACTAAATATTTCCATAAGCCTGTGTCTTCACATGACCTCCTTATTAGAACAGCAGGGTCACTGGATACAGACCCACCCTGGCCGAATATTCTCGCAACTCATTTGAGTTACAACAATCCTATTTCCAGATAAAGTCATATTCTGAGGTTTCAACTCAATGTGAATTTTGAAGCGATACTAATCAATCCAGTGATTAATGTAATCACAGAAACTGAAAGTCTGAAGAGCTGGAGATGGAAATTATTAAATCCTGCAGATCAACAGAAGCTGGAGTGTGACTTTTAACTTCTTATTTTGTTGAAAAATAAAAAAGAAAGTCATTAAGGGAGTTAATAGTTTGTAGTCTGATATCAAATGACATTATCTGATGTGTGTTATCAAAAGATTATTCCAGTTATAATAAGAAGATATTTTAAATCAGGGACTCTTTTAAAAGAACGCTTGTGTCAGATGGTATATTAAAAGTTAACAGAAAGTCTTGTTTATACCCTTTTTATCTTAGACATCTTTAGAGAGATGCGGAGGAAACAGTCTGCAACAACTTTGTAGTTCATTGAAAAATTCATATCGCCAAAAATAGGCAAATGGGTGTGCAAGAATATTAACCATAACATTTTTTTGTCAATTTAACCTCAAGGATTAAATGGTGGGAAAAAGTGGGGATGGTATTAGAATCAAATGAGATACCATGACTGGACACGGTGGTGGATCCTTTCCATCCCAGCACTCTGGGAGCCTGAGACAGGAGAACCACAAGTTCATGCCCAGCTCAGACAATATAGAAACTTAGTGAGCCCCTGTTTCCAAATAAAATTAAAAAGATTGAGTGTGCAGCTCAGTGTAATGGTCCTGGTCTCAAGGAAAAAAATACAGTACTTCAAAAAAATTAAGCAAAGAATCTGCAGCTGAGACAGGACTTAGTCAGATGAGAGTTCTGTTAGATGGTATGGACAGTGACCCCCAAAATGGAGGGGTGTAGCCCAAAGTGGGGTATGCTGAGTCATCAATCTCCAGGAATCTTACAAGGACAAATGCCAGGGGCACTGTGGTTGTCTGAGCCCTCCCCCAGAGCATGATCCGGCAGGCCATTGGCTTAAGTGTGCAAGGGCCTTGCAAGGGCTCTGCAAGTGCACTGCACGAATACTGCTTAGACTGGACCTTCAGTATGTGATCCTCTCTAGCATAGCGATTATATTGCTTACACAATGCCCTGAGCTCTCTTCTAAATCCCTTAAGAACCCTTAGACAAAGAGCCTTCTTTTTAAATGAATATACTTACAACCAATCTCCTCCTTATGTGGTTTCATTCTTCATCACATGGAGATACAAGCCTGGCATTCCAGAATAAGAGCAATACATTAATCAATCACAAAAATAAACTAACAGGATAAGAGTAATAAAGTAAATATACATAAATGTAAGCACATGTAAACTGCAAATGCATTACCCTTGTAACACTGCTTCATAGTAGGCTATTGGACAGGAAATTTTGACCCATATTTGCACAACTGTGGTAGACAGAATTCTAAACATAGCTTTGAAGACCTTCAGCCCATGGTCAAACAAACTCCAACAACAATGATATGAAAGGGTTTTGAAGATGCAATTAAAATCCCAAGTCAATCAACTTTGAACTATAGAGGATGTCCGGATGGCTCTGACCTGAGTGGTTAAACCACTCAGAAGGAGATAATTCTCTATGGCTGTTACCCTAACAGGAAGTCAGAGAGCTAAAAAGTATGAGATGGATTTGTGGCACTAGGCTTTTCAAATGGAGGAGATTATGCAATGAGAAATTGTAACTGGCCTAAAGCTAAGACCCAGCATTCAGATCTCACTCCTACACTTACTAGGAACTGAATTCTTCTGACAATCTGACACAATTTGGGAACAGATACTGCTCAAGAGCCTTTATATGAGAGCCCAGACAGATAAGAACTTTATTTTAGCCTACTTAGACCCCTAAGCAGGGAACTCAGTTGAACCAAAATGTACTTCACACTAATAGAAATGATGAGACAATAAATGAATTTTGCTATAAGCCTCTAATAATCTGGTCATTTCTTATTCAAGATAGAAAAATAATTAAGCAGATAACTGGGGAGGAAGTGAAAGGAATTAATTTTTCTGGGATGTCTTAGGAACTCATTGACAATAGTAGCCTTATTTTCACCAAAGGCTCTTAAAGTTTCTGCTTCACCCTTGGGAACTCACTGCAAATGAGAATTTTAAAAACTGAAGATGTCACAATTACAAGTTTCTTCCTTGTAGTGAGTTAATATCTACTTATACAGTGTCTAGATGGATCCTTATTCTAAACCGGAGGATAACTAAGTTACAATGTCCAAAGAAGCTACAGATTGATGTGACCAACTAATAGGAAGGAATCAGTTTAAAATTATAAACAGTAGAGCTGACAATGGCACCTGCATTTGCATGGTTACTTCTCATAAAGCTAGTCATGTGCTCCCCTCAAAGTAACCATGTCCATGTTAAATACGAAGAAAACACCTGGAAAATGCTGCATGCATTGCAAAATATTGAACACCTATTAAGTGGTGGAAACAGAATGCATTGTTCATTTGAATTGCATGTTATTATACTTGTTTTTCTAGAAAGGTTAGAGTTTCCTGGCTGAGGGGTATTCAGGGAATTAGATAAAGTAGTCCATTTAATCATTGATCAGAACTATATAAAGTGATCAATGTTTAAAGGAGTTTTGTTGTTTTTATATTAGGATTTTCTTCCAGTTAAAAATTTTATTATTATTGCAAGAAGTGATGTATATTTCAGCAAAGGTCAACTTGACCAAGAACATTTCCCCGGCATGCGAGGTCTGCAATTCCCAAATAGAGAGACATCTGGGAGCCATATCATAAATTGATTTTTTTCTGGTGAAGAAGAGAGTAATGCATTGGATTTTATACAATCCTTTATTATTCTCAACATTATTTCAGTTTAGGAGTGTAAATCTAAGTGGTTTTTTTTTTAATATTTTGGGGGTGATGCTTTTCCAGGTTCATTATTCACCTACATAAGTGCATTGTTTAAATTGTGTGCTACTCTTCCAATGTAACATTGTCTTGTTTTGCCAACTTCAGTTGGATTAAGTAGAGTTAATACTCATCTATTTTTTTCTTTTAATTCCAGGAATATACAGTAAATTTTTGCATTTTTAACCACAGTTAAAAAAATTTACTGTGGATTGAGTATATTAGAAAATAAGAATTAACTCCTTATGTGATTTTAGCTTCTCTTTAAACAGATAAAAATGCCTAATTTTTTTGAAATTTGTTCATAAAACATGTGTGGGATATGTTATTTTATTTGTTTACACTGGAGCAACAATGAAAGGAAACATCAGTTTTTTGGGGGTCTTGTAGGGTACCATTCTCCTTTAAAAATAAAGCCTATATTTATTTATAGCTTCCACTGAAAATTAAACTCATAATAAGGGAAATTATGTGTTCAGTAGTCAATGTACCTTTGAAATGAAACATATTATGTGCTAAGCCATACATTACTGTTAGACATTTATCCACTCCTCCTTCAATCAGGGGTAAAAACTTTGACTTGATTCTGCATGCCACCTCCAATCAGTTGACTAGTGCTGGCTGTCTGAATGCAAGTCTCAGACTCATTCTGAGTTTAACGCCTGAAGTGAAGAACGTCATGGTTGATTATCAAGAGTATCACGGACATAGAGCAATGAATGGATATAAGCACTATGCTCCCATGATCTCATCTCTTTCATCTTTATTTATGGAAGGAGGAAGCCAGGTGTGAATGTTAAAAAAAAAACAAAACAAAACAAAACAAGAAAACTACAAGACCTAGTTCATGATTTCTCAGTGTCCTAGGCTGAGATAGGGAGAGCTGCACTGGCTGTATTTTCTGATACTACCACAGAATACCACAAACTAATTCATGAAGAACACAATTTCCTTCAGCTCTTGGTTCTCAAGACTGGTAATTCCAAGGTCAGATGGCACACCTGGTGAGGGCCTAAGCTCACGAAGTCCTGAGAGAACATAGAGTATCACATGAACAGATAGACCTGCTTTTTGTTGTTGTTGTTGGTTTTTCTGATTCTGGGAATCGAACTCATGACCTTGAGCTTGCCAGGCAGATACTGTGCTGCTTAGCTAAATCTCCAGCCCCTAGAGCTGCTTTTTAACACCAGGCTTTCCTGTGACACTCAGTGTTCCACTAACCCATCAAGCCATGAATGGATTAGTGTGCTCACTTCAGCACTACATATACTAAAAAATTGGATTAATCTGTTCATGAAAACACTCCTTGTAATCCAATCACCTCTTTCTGGGTGCACCTGGACTCACTTTTTAACACTTCGCAGTGAAGATTAAATTTCAACTTCAGCTATGATGGCAATGTTTAAACCATAGTAACTAACCCATTAAATCTTCAAATTTGCAGTCAATATACTGAATGTTTAAAATGTGCTAAACCTTCTGCAGTCAACAGTTTGTGGAAGAATCCTACTCAACATTACAAAAGAAAGTCTTAATTTGCTAGAAGACAAAATAGATAAAACTCTTGAGGACACAGGTGTAGGGAAAGTCTTCTTGAACAGAGAAAGTCCTAGTGGCACAAGAAATAACACCAAGTATCAACATATTGGTTCATATCACATTAAAAAGCTCTGTACAGCAAAGAAAACCACCAAAAGAGTGAAAAGACAATCTACAGAATAGGATACTATTTTCACTAGCTACTCAGATGAAGAACTAATATCTATAATACATAAAGAAGTCAAACAAATTAGACCCCAGAGATTTAAATTTAAAAATAGGCATGTGTAGATGAATAGACTTCATTGCATGTGTAGACCCAATTTAAAAATAGGCATCTGAGATGAATAGACACTTCTTAGATGAAGAACTATAAATGACCAGTAAATAAATAAAAATATTGCTGTCCATTTCAGAAATGCAAATTAAACAACACTGAGATTCTATCTCACTCCAGAGAAAAATGGCAAACATCAAGAAATGAGCCAATGAGGAATGTTATCTAGGCTGTGGGGAGAAAGGAACTCTTCATTGTTGGTAGGCTATAGACTTATGCAAGCATGATGGAGATTCCTCAAAAACTAATTAGAAATTATTTTTGATATAGCTATTTCCCTTTTAGGTATCTTTCCAAAAAAGTTAAAGACATGATGCCATACTTATGTATGCATACCTATGTTTATAACAGCACATCATAGCTGAATCTTGGAAACAGCCTATATGACCATCAACAGATGAATGGATAAGGAAAATGATATTTATACACAATGGACTATTACTCTGTAATAAAAGATAAACTTGAGTCACCTCAAGATAAACTTGTAGGGAAATGGATAGACATTGTGATCATAATGTTAAGTGAAGTAACTCAGACATGCAAACTTAAATATCACGTGGTTTCTCTTACATAAAACACACACCTATGTAAATATATGAAAATAAAAGATGTAATAGGGAGAGAGACAGGAGTATTGCAGTCCTGTGTGCACAATGTATCTAAAAGTATACCTTGATTTAGTGCAACTGTCTTACATGTTTTATATGTTCTTTGGCCTATAGCCTGGATTTAAATTTGTATATATGATAGTTACCTTATAAGGACTTATAAATAAATTAATCTGATACTGCACAAAAAGGGAATGGAGTGAAGAGGAATAAAGGAAAAAAATAAAATAAAATCTACTAAACAAATTAATCCTCACTACACCCTGTTAGACAGCACCACTGTAATTTCCTTTTATAAATAAGGAAACTAAACATAAAAGTTAAGTAACTTGCTCAATAAAATTTTCCTAGAACTTAATTGAGCTGAGATCTGAACCCACACAGCCTGAGTCAGAGCATCAAATTCTCAATAAAATATTCAAAATCTCATGATTAAGAGACATAAAGACATCAAGTTAGTTTTAGTTGCAATGATGGTGAGAAAACCATTCAAACGTATGCTGCTATCCCATTTCAGAATAATAGCAAACATTTCATAAAACGTTTATCCCAGCACAGCCACTGGAGTCAGCTTCACAGCTTTCCTCTGCTGCTTAACGTCAGCATTCCAGATCTCTGAACTTGAAGAATTAACTTCACATTGTGCTACCGCACTATGATTCCACCTCCATGCCAGTGTCTTTCTCAGAACTAGAACTGTCTGGGGCCGGGGACATAGCTCAGTGGCACAATCATCTGCCTGGCAAGTGCAAGGTCCTGAGTTTGATTCCTGGTATAAAAAAAAAGAACTAGAGCTGTTACTGTACTTTTGCCTGAAATATGTATTTGTATGATCACACAAGGCTTACTAAGGGCCTCTTCTCCTGGATGTCATCCTAGTATCAGTGGGGGAAAGAGATAGAGTTCTTGTATTTTTGAACCATGCATGCTTTGGTTGGTTTCATTTTAACTCGCATCTTATTACAAAAATATTTATTAACCAGTATTATTGTATGCGTTAACAGAGTTCATGTGGATATTAACACATGTGTGTACAGTGTTCACTGATCAAGTCCAGTCACCCCTTTTCACCAATCCTCAAACATTAACACCATTCTCAAAACCTAGTAATCATAATTCTACTTTCAGGGTGACTCTGAGTTTCCACATATGAGACAGAACATATAGTACTCGTTGTATGTCTGGCTTATTCACTTAACATAATGGCCTCCACTTTCATTAATTTGTTGCTCATAACAGGATTTCATTTTCCTTAATGGTTGGACAATACTTCATTGCATGTGTATATCACACTGTCTTTATCCACTCATCTTTTAAAGAATGCATGTTACTCCGTATCTTAAATATTGTAGACAGTGCTGCAAAAAGATGAGTATGCAGTTATCACCTTGCTGTGATGATTTCATTTTCTTTGAATATATAGCCAGAAGTTTGATAGCTGGAGCAATATTATAGATTTATTATTAGTTTGTTAAGGAGTCTCTACATTGTTTTCCATAATGGTTATGCTAATTTACCTTCAACCAACAGTACATAAAAGCTCTTTTTTTCCCAAATCCTAGCCATCAGTTTTAATTTTTTAATAGACATCCAAAGTAGGGTAAATTAGTACTTCACTGTGGTTTTGATTTGCATTTCCCTAATGGCTGATGATACCAAACATTTTTGTCATATATTATTAGCTTATTTGTTTTCAACTTTTAGGGAAGTGTCTATTCAGGTCATTAGCCAATTAACTGGATTACTTGATCTTATTTAGTTTTTTTGTTGAGTTCCTAATATCATCTAGATGTTAACGTTCTATCTGATGAATAATTATCAAATATTTTCTCCCATTTGATGGATAGCCTCTTCACTGTTTACTGTTTCACTTGCTGTGCAGACAAATCTAGTTTAATGTCACCCGATTTGTTGATTTTGTATTTGTTTAGTGTGCTTTTTGGGTCCTATTCAGAAAATCACCACCTGTACCGACTTCTTGAAGAATTTCCCTTATTTTATTTTGTACTTTTAAGGATTCAAGTCCTACATTTACATCTTTGGTTCATTTTGAGTTGCTTTTTGTCAGGGGGAAAGGGAGGTGCCAAGCTGAAGTCTTTCACATTTTACTGTCCAGTTTTCCCTGCACCATTACGGAAGAGGCCGTCCTCTCTCTATTTGTATTGTTGGCACCTTTATCAAAATTAATTGATGGCAAACACAAGAGTTTATCTGTGGGATCGCTATTCAATTCCATAGGTCTATGTGTCTGTTTCTGTGCTAATAACACGCGGTTTGGGTTACTATATTTCTGTCCTGCGTGTTGTAATCCAGAATTGTCATGCCCACAGTCTTGTTCTTTTTGCTGAATATTGTTGTGACTATGCACTTCCATTTGAATTTATTTTTTCTGTTTCTATGAAGTCACTGATATATTGATGGATATTGCACTGGATATGTGTATCATATTGGGTAGTTTACAAATTTTATCCATGGTAACTCTTCCAATCCATGAATGGGAGGTCCTTCCAATATTTCTCTTATTTTTTCTTCAGTGTTTCATAAATTTTATTGTTAGGTTCTTTCCATTTCATTGATTAAGCTTATTTGTAGATTATTTTTGTAGCTATTATGAATGGGATTGCTTTAATTTCTCATCAGAATTATCCTCAATACATAGAAAAGTTACTGATTTTTGTATGTTGATTTTATATCCTGCTAGTTTGCTGAACTAATTTATCAGTAAGAGAGTAATCATCTGCAAACAGACAACTGGCTTCCTTCCTTCATGTCCTTCATTTCTTTCTATGACCTAAGTCCTCTGGCTACAATGCCTAGTATGATATTAAATAAAAGTAGTCGTAGTGAGCCCTCTTGTCCTTGCTTTCGATTTTAAGGAAAGCACTTCCATGTACAATATTACGCTAACTTTAGGTTTGTCATTCAAAGTTTTTATTTATCTTGAGTTATAATCCTCCCACAATAGGGGCTGGGGATTTAGCTCATCGGCAAAAGCGCCTGCCTGGCAAGCGCAAGGTCGTGAGTTCGGTTTCCGGTACCAGAGAAAAACCAAAAAAAAAAAAAAAAACAAAAAATCCTCCCACAATAAATTTGTCAAGGCTTTTATAATAAGAGGTGATCACTTTTATCAAATGCATTTTCTATATATATTGAGATAACCATATAATTTTTATTCTACATTCTGTTGATGTGATATATTGCATTGATTAATTTGTAAATATGAACCCATCTTTGAATCCCTGGGATGGTCACAGTGAATACTCTTTTGCAGTGCCATTGAGTTCTATTAACTGAAAAATTTGCATCTATGTTCCTTAAGTATATGGATTTCTAGTTTTCTATTTTGTTATATATTTCTCTGAATTTTTTAACAGAGTAATGCCAATCTCATAGAACAGGTTTGGGAAGGTGCCTAATCTTTCAATCTATGGAACAGTTTCACAAGAATTAACATTAGTTTTTCTTTAAGACACTTGGTAAAATTCAGTGTTGGAGTTATTCAGTTCTTGTTTTTTATTTCTTGGGAGAATATTACTGCTTCAGTGTCATTAATTGGTATTTTTCTGTTTGTGCTTTTAACACGTGTCCAGAACTCTATCCAATTCTTGGTTTTCCAAATCATTACCGTACTGTTTCCCACAGTAATCTCTAATGACCCTTTGCATTTCTGTATTTGTTGTAATGTATGCTGTCAGTTCCTGATTTTATTTATTTGGGTTTCCTCTTTATGTTTTGATTTGTCTCACTAAGGATCTGTGAAATTTTTTATGTTTACAAAATACAACTTATTTTTTTCATTGATCTTTTGTATTTATTTAGTTTCTTATTTTTAAAATTATGCTCTGATTTTTGGTAATCCTTTCCTTCTAGTAATTTTGGGTTTGGTTTTCCTAGGTTTTTGCAATAGTTTGTGCAAAATCTTTGTATTATTAATTTAACATTTAAAGTAAGAAGTTTACCTCTTACTATGGTTTTGCTGCATTTCACAAATTTTTATATGTTGTATTACTATTTTCATTTGTTTTAATACATCTTCAATTTTCCTTATGATTTCCTCAAAAACCAATTGCTCATTCAAAAGTGTGTTGTTCATTCTCCATGCATTTGTATAACTTCTAAAATTACTATTCATTGAATTCTATTTTTATTTCAGTGCAATAAGAAAAATGTAGCATATGATTTCAAGATTTTTTATCCTTCATATGCCTTTTTTATCATCTGTACATGATCTGTCCTACAGAATATTCTGTATAGTAATAAAACAAATGTGAATTCTACAGTTTAGGGATAGGAAATTCTGCATATGTCTCTTAAATTCATTTAATCTACTGTAGAGCTTAACTCTAACCTATGTCTGTTGATATTTTTGCTTTAGGTTTATCTGTCCATTGATAAAAGTGAAGTGTTGGAATTCCCCATGATTATTGTTCAGAGTGTATCTCTCCTTTATTATTCTATTGGGACTTTGACTTTCAAATTCTTTTACGTGGTAATTAACTGTTTTTCATGTCTGGATGGAGGGCTGCATTAAGTATTCTTCATAACACTAGTCTGGTGGTCTAAAATTTCCTCTCATTTTGCTTCTCTTATGAAGGCTGTGGGCCATTCAGACACTGACATGGTATAAACTGTAGAGAAACTCCTTAATCAGAGGCAAAAACACTGCGGGGAGTAAGAATTTCCTAACAATATTTAACCTTTGTTTCTGAAGGATAACCTTACTTGGTGTGGTAAATTTGGCTGGTAGTTATATCTTTAAACACGGGGAATATGCGGTTCCTTTTCCTCCTAGCTCATTAGTTTCCTGGCTGAGAAGTCCGCAGCTATCCTAAGTGGGATATCCTTCCATGTGCTCTGATCCCTTTTTTTTGAAGATTGTAAATTTATTTTTTTGTCTTATACATCTGACACTTCATCTACACTATGCAATGGTGAAAATATTTTTTTGATCATGTGTATTTGGGGTTCTATGGGTCTTCTGGACATGTATGTCCATGTATCCTTAAACAGTGAGGGTTGAGTTTTGTGATTATTTCATTGAATGACTTTTCTATGCTCTTAATCTTTGTCTCTTCACCTTCAGGTATTCCAAAGATACAGATATCTGCTTACTGGTGTTCAAAAGGCCTTGAATGCTTTCTTCATTCTTTCTTATTATTTCTTGTTGGATGTGATACTGGGAAAGACGTGCCTTGGCCTTTGGACACACCTGATATAGTCTATTCTTGAACATATATAATCTTCCTTACCAACATTCTGGAGATTTTTTTCAAAATCTCCATATTTTCACTGAATTTCTCCTCCATCATATTCTGTATTGTATTCCTAACTTCATTTAACTGGTCATCGATATTTTCTTAGCGCTCACTGAAACTTTTAAAAGTACTGTTTTGAACATTTTATCAAGCATTTCATTTATTTAGGTATGTTGGAGGCTGTTACTACAAAGCTGTTTTCTGTCAGAGATACTTTACTACTTTGATTTTTTTGTGCTCCTACAATGACATTTGAGCATCTAGTGGATATGATATCTCTACTAGCTTTATAAACTGACCTTTAAGATGTGTCTTAGCACATTTTGGGTCTGATTCCAGCTGGCCACTATAGCCTGATTTCTGTGTAGTGTTTTTGCCTGTGATTAATGTGTTTCTGCAGTTTATGCCATATCAGTGTCTGAATGACTCACAGTCTTCGCCAGTCACACAAGCATGGGGACTCCCGGGTGCTTCAGTCAGACATGATGCCTACACCATGACACAGTCTGTGTGGCTACTCCTGTAATGGTAGAGACTGGGTTTTCCTTAGGCTCTGTGAAGCTAGCTCTAAAATTATCAGGGCTTGTAACACTGGAGACAGAAGGATTCATGAGGAACCTGAAATAATTGTCCTCCTTCCAAGAATATAGGTTCTGATAGGACACAGGGGAAATAGTAGCTGGAACCAGAATACAACTTCCGCTGCACGCACACTCCATCCTGAGAGCAAAGCATTACCACACAAAGTGGCATGGGGATGGCCATCAGCTGGTACTGCACAGGTAGGGCACCAGGAATTGTGCTGTTCCTTTCTGATAATAACGTGATAGTGTCTACCCAGGGAAGGAACCTTGGCTTGAACTGGCCAGTTACACTTGGACCCCATAAACATGCATCCCTGGGAACATGGTCACGGCCAGTCTTTTCCTCCAGTCCTCCTTCAGGTACTGTGCCTGCGTGGGTGCTAGCAGAGACGGAGTTGCTCTGGTCCCTCTATCCATGTGTACCCATGGGCAGCACAGCAGCAAAAGCCACGGAGTTGCTCAAGGAATCCTCGGCGTGTTCCTGTGAGTGGGACAGGAGAGAAATTGAAGCATTCCCTCCCCACAATCGGCACCTAAAGTCAAAAGGGTAGGGAAAATGGGGACTGCATAGATATTACCCTCAGTCTTGGAATCAGCACTAATCACCCATTATTGGCCTCATCTTTAGTCTCAAAGGGTGAACATCTTGGTCGTCTGGTTATCAAAGGTGACACTGCTCATGCCCCTCTGTATCACAACCTTCGTCCCCTATAGTGCAGGACTCTCAGAGGGCTTAAGCCTGTCACTTTTCTGGACCCAGTTGGGTGCACAAGACAGCTATATCCTAAGCCAGTACAGACATGAGAAAACACAGGGAATTCTAGCCCATAGAGGAATCAAAATTCAGATGATAAGTCACTTTTCAATGTGGTTCCTGGCTACCACAACCAGGATAATATGGAATCGTTTTCTAAAGCAAAACTATTGTGCAGACTTTATACTAGTTATCTGAGTAGGCTGAAAACCTGTGAGGGTTGTGAAACTTTCCAGTAGCTAGGATTGATTTTACCCACACTGTAAGTTTGCTGCGCCTTTCTCTTTCACTCTTAACCTTACAAAAGGAAGATCCCTACTCCCCCAACAAGGGAGCCCAAGGGCGGATGACAGCATATTGTTTCTCTTTCTGTGCTGTTGTCCCGGGTCTCTGACTCAAATTTTCCAATCTTTCTCTTGATAATCTCGTGTTGTCCCATGGTTAGTTACCTCAAAATGTTGCTCTGTGTCAGTTAATTGGATTCTTTTTTGTAGAGGAGGATGTGAGTGCTGAGTGTCTCTAATCACCCGTATTAAATCTTTCTCCTGATGTTGTTAAAAGACCATTCAAAATGTCTCAAAACTTAGTGGTGTTTTCTCAATTTGCTCACTCTTTATAAACATATTGGAAGGACTGTGTTTTATGGGGTTGCTATTTGCAATTAACTGTGTTTTTTATTGCTTGGTGTTTGAACTATTCTCTCAGCCTTCTTTCCATCCCCAAAATACTACCGAAGTTTTATCATAGATAAGGAAGAGGGACAGAATTTCTCTAAATTTTTAATTTCAGTAATCATTACGCTGGATTTTGTTTTCTTTGCTATACTTTCTCTTTGCTAATAGTGGTCAAATGTGGGGTCTACTTTGTTACCCTTTTTTACATATTTTATTGACTGTATGACTTATGTAGATAGTCACACATTCTCAAAATAAATCTATTCAGAAGCCAGATTGTCCATTAAAAATTCCTCTTTAATTTCTTTTCCCTTTATGCTTCTAATGGAGGGATAGGAGAAGGTTCTAGATGTTTAGGCATTTGTGAAGCTAAATATGTCAGAATTTGTGGATTATAGGTATTCTGTATTTGCCTCTGAAAAATTTAGCAAACTTGTGAGATAGGAAATCCATCTGCCACATGTTTTGAATGATATGTGTTGATAAAAGCCAAACATGTCCTTGTAGAATGCTTAGAAATTAAAAAAAAGAATATTACTCCTCAAAATAAGAGTTGAATATGCAGTATGATAAAAATATGAGTATTAACATTTTTTAAAGTTTATTACAGTTTATCACATGCCATTAATCACCTCCATATACACACTTCACTTTTAACACACTTAGTTCATCCTTTTTGTCACTTTAAGGGGCAGTTCTGAAGTCCTTTTTCATGTTTTCAGTGGTGCTGTTATACCTGCCTTGATGCTCTGAATTGATTCAAGATTTTCACCTTTCATTGACCTTTTTTTAAACTTTTTTTTTTTTGATACTGGGAATTGAACTCAGGACCTTGTACTTTCCAGACAGGTAGTGTGCCACTCAGTTATATCTTTGGCTTCACTGACATTTTGACTTTGGGAAAGAGTTAGAAATCACATGGTGCCAGATCTGCTGAATATGGTAGATAAGGACATACCATAATGTCCTTATTTGACAGAAATTGCCATCAACATTTCACTAATGAGGGGTGAGCATTAATATGGAGATATTTAAGTTTAAAAATTATTAGAGTTTAGGGAGGAATAGGTAGCATAGGACATAACCTGAGTGGCTTGCCTAAAGGAGGTAACTGCATGTTTATGCATGGCATGATGTACTGGAGGAGGTTGTTCTCAGAGGGATCTTTGCATACCTTTGCCATGTGGCCATAGAGCCTGTGAACCTTGGCTCACTCCAGAAACAAAGGCTAAGACCCTGATTGCACCAGGCAGTGAGAGAGTTATTTTGAAATCAGTTTACCCCTATAAATATGAGCAAGGAGAAGACACCAGGCTGAGAAACTCATCTTCGAGGTTCTCCCTACCATAGGGCTCACTGTTCGGCAGTCCCCACTTCTGAAATATCATTATTAAACCTCTGCTTCATATAACTCTTGTTTTCTCAGTTCCTCCTTCTGCGCCTTGGGGATCTGACATCCTCCCACTTGGGGGGTTTTTGGCTTTGGGTCAGGTCCACCTCTTCATTCTTCTTCAGAGTGGAGGGACAGAACCCTAGAAATGGGGATCGTTCTACAGGAGGCCTGTAGGCTGCAGACCCCGTTGTGACATAAAAGACATTCTGATAAATCCTCCTCAAAATATGCAAAATAATCTCCCTCATTTTGGATGTACTTATCCTCTTGTTCTGTAATAGAATTTTGTTTGTTTGTTTTGTTTTAATTTAAACATTCACAGTATTTCTCAATCATCCCAAATATGTTTCCATTTTAATAGAGTATGATCATTTTAAAAACTGTTTTCAGCCTTTCTGAAGCAAATGATACCTCTGTGGACATGCAAGTAGAAATACATAATCCAGGAATACCATCTATAATAAAATTAATAAATATAAATGATGACCAACAGAAGAATAAGTCTCTGGCAATTTCCTAATTAAAGATAGCCTTTTTCTTAGTTACTTTTCTCTCACTGCAGAGACAAAATACCGAATACACAAAATTAAAGAAGGAAAGGTTTATTTAATCCTCCACAGTTTGTGAAGGTTTCAGTCCATACTCCGCTGGTTCCAAGGCAGGGTGGCATAGCACAGAGGCAACACTTCAAGGGGGCAGACGACAGCAAAAGCAGCAAGCACAAAAGGGAGAGAAAGCCTCTTTTCCACTCCCACCTTGGGTACCCCTACTCCAGGGGGTATGTGGCACTCACATCTTCTTCATGCCTTCCTTTTGCACAGGATGAGGATGTTTACAAAGAAAGGATGCTGGCCACCTGCTGAGTCACTTAGAGAGCCTTAGATAGTAGATAGACATTCCTGAATGTTGTTTAGATGTACAGGGTTGCTTTGTGAAAATGAGACAATAGTGTTAGAAAGTAGTTAATGCAATCTCATTAAAGTCTGGTCAAGCATGTTTCTTTGTGTTTTTTTCTTTTTGGTTTTTTTTTGGGGGGTGGGGGGTTCTGATACCGGGAACCGAACTCACTACCTTGCAGTTGCCAGGCAGGCACTGTGCTGCTGAGCTAAATCCCCAGCCCATCAAGAATAGGTTTTTAATTAAAAGCCAAGCTTATCTTTTTGTTAACTGGATTCTTGGTCAGTTTTTAGTTTCATTTCTACTAGATTCTTGATCTGCTTTTAATTTTATAGCACTTTACAGAAAAGAAAACTTAAAACTAGAAAAGTAATACCCAATGTCATGGCTAGGAAATGTTATTCCAAAATGTGACCCCTTGGCAATTGAAAAAACCGCAAAAGCAAAAAGGTTTCCCTCAACTTCCCCTCGCCCTTAGCCTCTGATGCAGGGCATAAAACCAAAGATGTCCCTGTCTCACTTTCTTCCCTCATCCTCCCTTGACTATCCTCATGTGACAGATGCCTTGACCTATACTCAGAGAAAAGAAATGTCATGCAATATGTACCAGGAATTATCTGCACAAACAGGGCTTACTGTCTCCCCCAGGTTATTACCATTAGATCAGACATTTCTTGTACTCCAGCCAAATTTCTGCAAGACTGCCCATAACTATTACAGTTTTCCCTGCATCTTGGAGTCTTTATATCTGAATGCTTCCATGTCATACAAATTTGTGTTAAATACATTTATGTACTTTTGTTTATGTGTCATTTGTTATAGAGGTATCTGTATGGTATGAAACCTTCTGTTGGAGAGGAAAAGATAAAATGCAAGCCTCAAACCCTTATCTACATCCTAGATCCTTCATAAGTAGTCTTCTCTTACCATAATTTCATAAAAAGATTTGTAAATATTTACCAAAATTTCTCCTTTGTTATCATATTTGGCAAAATTAGAAAACTATGTTCAGAATATTATTATTTTCTTTACAAATGATAATATTACATATATTAAACATTTTAGTACTGTAGTAAGCATATCTGTCTCATTCTGTGAGAAATTATACTTAAGAGGTTAATTTCTGATAGAGTTCTTAAACTAACCTATTTTTAAGTGAATTGTAATCTCATTTTAAGTGTATCCTCTTCATTCCTCAGTATATTTTACTATGTAATGTTTTTGCTTACTTCAGCTTTAAATGTGGATTTGTAAATTGCTAAGCACTATGTAAAATGAGTATTTGACTAAGGTTTCTGGTCATATAATTACGGCAAATGTGTCTGAAAACCCTATAAGAAGATTTCCATAAATATAGCTGTAAATAACTTAGGATAGCATTGAAAAGGAAGTACCACACTGTAGTCAATGCCAATAGGAAAGAAACTAAATATAGCATTGTGTATTTTTTCTAAAATGTAATGGATTAATAGATGCAGTATAATCTTATTTCTCTAATTTTTTAAAAATGTCTGCATCAGACTTTCTTGTTCATTTCAAAATTAAATTCAAAAATGTCTGGAAGCTTAAGAATAAAAATGACACAAGGGAAAGAAAATGGAAAAGTCATTTATTAGGAAGATAATAATGGTAACCAACTTCTATGGTACTGTACTCCTGGGGATTTTAAACTCTTCATTAAGTGTTAGCTAAAAGACTTCACACATTTTGATTCACTTAATCCTTTTCTTTTGGGCAGAAAGAGCTATGAATGCATAAAGTGCAATAGAAATCATCACTCCAAAGGGCAAAAACACAGCGTATATATTCCTTGCAGATCATATTCCAAGTAAGCTGGGTTCACTTCTGAGATAACTGGACAAAGTTGTCTCCTCTCAGTAGTCATCAGAGGATTGATAATGAATCTAATAAATCTGGGGCTGAAAAAATTTTATAAGAAAAATATGCACCCCCCTCACACCACAGCCAAACTATGAGGGTGATAATTTGAGGGTCTTGAGGGAGCATTATTTCCTATTTGAAAGAGGTAGATAAAGGTATTTGGGGGTTACCTTAATTCCTATTTTTTTAAATATAAGCATAAGATTTCTGAAAGTCACTTCCCTTTGGCCCATATCATTATCTTCCACTACAGAGGCCAGGAGAAAAGAAGATTTAGAGTTGAACTCTCAAGAGAATTAGAAAACTTTCCCTGGGAACTTTTAAGCAATGAGAAACTGAAATTTAACAATACCAATAAATATGAATAAACTTAAATGGTCCCTGAAATAAAAGCAATGGTGTATTATAGCTCTGTAGTGCAGAACCTAGACCAATGCACTTGGCATACGGGCTGTAGTTCACTTCTGAAGTAAACTGACTACTGAAGAAACTGCCAAACAAATATTGTGTAATTAATTTAGGAAAATGTGTAAGACATCCCATGGACAGTAACATATTTGGGACCTTTTTACAAGAACATTTGCACCCTAGATCTTCAACTCCCAACTCCTACCAAGAACATTTTGGAATCTAAACTTGACTCTTTCTACAGTCAATTCTCATTTAACTTTTGTGTGAAGCCATGCCATACTCCATGTCATTTATTCACCTGTGTAAGTGGAGTCTTTCCAGATTTTAAGAGGACAGGGTCTTCCTCATCATTAGTAGTCAAATGTGACCTTATTTAATCAGTGCAAGACTGTGACCACTCTAGTCATTTTTTTAAAAATGTGGTCACCTTGTTTTAAAGAGAGTGGTTATTGTTTATTACATTAAACTCTAGTTTCCCTACTTCTCCAACTCTGGCTCTGGGCCCTTTAGAATCCTGCCACTTGTGTTACATTTCTAAAGTATGTCGACTATTCCTCCATTCGTAGGTCTATAAAACATCATTTATGAGCACGCAACCTCCTCTAATTCCACTCTTCTCTTACTTTACTTCAGCCACTGTCATAGTTTGTATCTGGAAAGTCTCCCAGAAGCTCTTCTGTTGAAACACTGGTCTCAAAGAAGCAGTGTTCAGAGAAAGGAATTGGGTGGAACCTGAAGGCTGTAACCTCAGCAGTGGATTAATCTACTGATGTTATACTTTAAAGGAATCTTATGTGAGAACTAGGTGAAGGAAGTAGGACACTGGGGATATTTCTTTGAAGGGATTTTTTCTCTAGTTCCCTTAACTTTTCTCCTGTACCCTTCCTCCCTGCCATGAGGTGAGCAGCTTCCCTTTGCTGGAGAGTTTCTTCCTACCATAGACCTAGAGGCAATAAAGCCAAGTGACTGTGGACTGATATTTCAGAAACCATGAGAAGAACTGAGCCAAAATAAACCTCTCCTCCTTTAAAAGATTATAACACTGGGTTCCATGAACCCATCCCTTACTTTTCTACTGTAAATTTTCACTCTAGAATAAGAGTAGCCAGCTGGGAATCTCAGTACCTTTGCCTGAGAGATAAGGAAGCAATCATTTTGTTTACTCACTGGTACAACGAAAGGCAAGGTGTGTACATGTGAGCAAAATTGGCAAAATGGGATTGTCACTGACATTATGCTTATTCTAAAAGAATTGGCATATACCAAAAAAAAAAAAAAAATTACAGAAAAAGAAAAGGGCTGGGGATTTAGCTCAGCGGCAAAGCGCCTGCCTGGCAAGCGCAAGGTCGTGAGTTCGGTTCCTGGTACCGGAGAAAAACCAAAAAAAAAAGAATTGGCATATGTTTACCTGAGCATCACAGAGAGTGTATTATGCCAATACCAATTTAGAATATGTTTTAGAAATTTTTTTTTCTTTTGATTTGTATGGTAGAAGTAGCCCATTTCAGAACAATGGCACATGAAAAGGAAGAATTTTAAGTTTTGGAGGAAGTCAAAAGTCAGATCACTCATGCAACAATGATGAAAATAATCCATTATGGTAAAATACATACTTTCATAACAGAAGAATGGCATAAATGGATGATGATAATGATGATGATGGTGACTTTGACATTAGCCATATGAGCTAAAGTTCCTATGACAGAGAAATGGAACAAGAATCAACTAATACAGACACAGGGATTACAGACTTCCTTGACTCAGATGATGAAGGAAACAGCAATCTGTATGCACAAATAGCCATATTCAAAAATGTGTTTACTATGACCCCTCACTAGCTGAACTGAAAGCATTCATAGGTCTACTATACTGAGCAGGGATTTCTCATGGTAATCATAGGAATGTAAAAGACTTACAAAGAGCAATAGGTCAAAATATGACATACAAATTTATGTCCATGTAGATGAAAAGACTTACACTTTCAATTTAGAAATTTATCCTAGAACTCAGCCATTAGGTCCTTATTCATATAGTAATAAAGTAAATAATGTCCTGAATAGACTTATTGCTGGCATCTAACAAACCAATCAGAATGTGATATTCAACAATTGGTTTACCGGTTTCCAGTTGAGGTCACATTTGCTAACAGAGCACAAGTTGACTGGTCCAGGAACTGTACATAGGAAAAAAGCAGAAATTCCAAATGAAATGCTGCAACTTCAAAACAGAGAATTGTATGATACAATCTTTGGATTTCAGATAGATTTATATTTGCCTCGTGTATGGCAAAGAAAAACAAACTGACACTGCTGGTGTCAACATTTCACCATGATGGAAATATTGATAGGGAAACCTCAAAAAGTTTCCGGAGATGGAAATTTTGTACAACAAAAGCAAAAACAGAGTAAATATTGAGTTATACAGCAGCTATGATGTCACTTGAAACACAATGCATTTGTCAATGGTTGTATTTTACTGGATCCTAAACTTGGGTGGCATAAATAGTTTGATAGTTTACAGAGTAAAGAACACCTGCAAAATACCATGGGGATATTTCCTTAGATCATTGGGACTGGAACTCATAAGAGAACATTGAAGAACAGTTGAAGCAAAGATTATTTCTGTGGTAGCCTTTGTTGTGTTTACATTGTAGTTCACGTAGATTTTTATTTCTGATGTTATCTCTTAGATTTTGTTAGTAAGTACACAGCTGATGCGAAAATGTTGATGTGCATTCTAAGCACTCATTACATGTTTGATATTTAATTTAATAGATCTTATTTACATGCTAAGTGCACATTGTGCAACACAGTAGGAAGTTCCTGACAAAACAGGAAGAAAAGAGAGGTGACAAGAATGGCATGCTACATAGGCCAGGAAAGCTAAGCACATGTGCTGTCACTGTGAGACATGCGCATGGAACATGCAGTTGTCATGTGTGAAGACTGACATGAGTGTGACAGTTAACAAACAATGATTATTTCTGTGGTAGACTTTTGTTTATGTTTACATTGTAGCTCACATATGTTTTCATTTCTTATGTTATCTTTTTAAGTTTTAAAAGCAAATACACAGCTGATTGAAAATGTTGATGACTATTCTAAATGCACAGTACATATTAAAACTTTATTTTATTGATATTTTATGATGCTGATTGCTAAACACTGCATAATATAATAAGAACTCCCTGAGAAAACAAGACCAGAGAGATGTCAGGTATGTCTTTCATAAAGGCAGGGAAAACAAAACACGTGTGCAGTGTTAGTGATACATGTGTATGGAATGTGCTGTTGTCATGTGTAAAGACTGCCTTAGGTGTGATAATTGAAGTAAAAATTACTTTTTCTGTAGAGTGCAATTAGAATTTTCATTGGAGTTTGTATAGGAAATTTTTTTCTGTTGGTTTTTTTTTTAGGCTCTGTACACCAAAAACAGTCGATGTTGAAAATTGTGATGCTTTTTTATAAACACTCAATAAATATTTAAAATGCAATACTGCACTTTTGTGATATTTTTTCTGTTAAGTATTTATTGTTTAATATAACAAAACTCATAAAATTAAAGTTAATAATTCATCAATAGGAATATTCTACAGAATAAAAGTGGGTGTGACACACCCACTTTTATGTGACTTTATGAAAAAAATGTTATGCTCCATGGGTTAAATTAACTCTCTCAGATATTTTTTCCTACTGATAGGAAACTAACAAGAGCTGGATTGATCTTCCCATGATTCCTTCAAAGTTTAGGAATATCTCCCTTAAGCTAATTTCTCCAACTCTTCTGTGATATAGAATGTTCTCTATCTGGATAATGGCTTAATTAACTCCTCCTCATTCTGTGTTAGCTCAAAAGACCATTCTTAATGGTCACCAGTTTTAATACTTGCAATCTATACTCCAGCACTCTTAGTCTCCGTACTTTTTCTTTCTTTCAACAGCGCTTATTACCTTCTAATCTGTTACAGCGTTTTACTTAGTCATTGTGCTTACTATTCATTACCTCCCACCTCCATGTAATGTAAGACCCTCAGGAGGAGTAATCTGTGTCTCTTGTTCCATTATATATCCAAAGCTTGTAAAGCAATAACAGACACATAATAACACTGAGAAAATGTTTGCAGAATAAATAAGTGAATGAACAAAATACTGCAATGGATATGTTAGTGCCTAAGCCTAGAATATCCTTCAACAGAGAAAGCCCTGTGAACAACCTTGTTACTAAGGAAATTAGGATTGATTATCTGATAATTTGAACCTCTCAGAATTCCATTTTTGCATTTTGATAAATAGGCACAAGAAATATTCATCGTAATTGGCTCCTGGGTATGGATCTGAGGGAGATAACCACGCTATATAATTCATTGTCTCTGGATGAGAAAAGCCATTGAGTTATGGGATAATTCTTTCCTGCTTAACTACTTGTTGGAGTTGACATTTGTATTTCCATTATTTGTATTTTCTTATGCTTACTCTACTATTCAAAAATAAAAAATAGTATTAGTTTGGTGAACTCATAAGGTATAACTTAGATAACATTAGGCCCCCATATCATGATTACAGTGGGGGAATGATTCTTTTCTTGGAAGAAATGGCTCATGTGCTCTATAAATAGGCTATAACAATTTTTAAATTTTTCTGCAAATCTAAAAGTAAAAAATAAAATGAAAAGTACATACAGCCAAGACTTGCTCCTGGGGAATACTACTGTATCCTTATTGGAAACTTGGATCACACATGGACTTGGTGGTGTGGCATATACTGAGGTTGTCCACAGACATGCTTCATATATCTGAAAGCCAATGGATATAGAAAGCAATAAAGGTACAGACATTTATCTATAAGCCAGATAAACCAAATCTTACACATAAGGCATAAAATTATAATTTCTCACATGTGTTCATCTATCCACAGTTGTCTGATGTGTTTTATAACACACAATAGATTGGATATTCAAAAGCTGACATCAGACCTCATGTTTGAACACCTCTTGCTCAGGTCATACAAAGCTCAATTTGTGATCTTTACTATGAAAACTACCCACTGAGTTCCCAGGGTCTCAAATATCATGTCTTATTTTATGTAGGTTTATTCTAACAGCCACAGGCACAGCTCCCTCTTCATTGTACACCCCTTCCGGTTACTTTTCTCACTTACCTTGAAGTTCACATTCATCTATTAAAATCATGGGATACTGAAATTATTTATATACACACAAAGTCTCTGTCATTATGTCTATACTTCTATTTATGAATCACTAATTGCAAGTGAACTTATTTGTTAAATTTTATTTGTTATCCCACAATCAGTCATTTTATCTTCTCCCAATGTACAGAAGGTTAAGATACTGGAATCCCTCATCATACCTGCTCCCAGCTAAGAAGGATTAAAGGAGCCTTCTGCTTTTCTTTGTCTCTTACACTGTCGACAGCTGTCACTGTTAGGGTATATTCACTCCTCCACCTTTCACATTTTTGTAATTTTTGTTGGTGAATCCATTGTTTAAAATGGTTGCCAAATGTAGAGCTGAACTGTTCCCTAGAGTTTCCACGCACAAAAAGGTTGTGACATGGCTCACAGAGAAAGCATTAAGTGTGAGATAAGGTTTGTTCAGGCATGAGTTACAGTGCTCTTGGTTGTGAGTTAAGTGCATATAAAATAATAGGCACGTTTAAGCAGAAACACACATAAAACAGTAATATACTGATCAGTCAGTATCAATGTTGCCAGAGTGGGTGAGAGCAAGTCTGCGTATTTACTAGTTTAGTGTCCTTGGCAACTTTATAGAAACACATTACTGAAAATAACAAGCATTTCCTGCAAATATGCATATATTTCCTTTGCTCACGGTGGGGTGTCACTCTCCTCTCTTTCCCTAGAGTCTAACACAGTGACTGATACAAAGAAACATTAGATCAATATTTGAGAACTAAATAAAGGAATCTGGGTCATGAATATATTTTATTTCCAAAGCAAAAGCATATTTATTAGAAGGCAAAATTGTCAGCTCAGAAGAAAGTTGAAAGGGCTCTAAATGAGGCATAGTTAAGTGACACCTTTCATATTGGCTCTCTGCTGTCCCTCAGAGGTGGACTTTTTCACAATATCTACTTTTTTCTCTTACTATATCTAGATTTATACTATCAGATGGGTAAGATTGATGGCTCAACCTATTCAATTGACATATCTAGTTTTTCTTTCAATTCCATATTAAGAAGAGGATTTCCATACAGTAACAATTTATTCAGGAATTCCAAAAATATTGGGAAGACATAGATTGCTACAGATTTTGATAAATAAAAAAAAAACCTAATGTAATGCAATGATTTCTGTTTATATATCACTGGATTGGATAAATTCCCTCTACAATTAATATTATAAACCAAACTCTTTCAGAGTCCTATGGCTTATAACAGTAGACATTTCTTTCTCAAACATGGCTCTATGGGTCGACTGTGACTCTTAAGCCATGTATGGCATGTTGGATTCAGATTTCTCCAGTATTTCTCACTAAGGCAACAGTGACTGCTTGGGAAAAACATTATCAGAATTTTTGCAGACACACAGACAGTCCATCAGAGCCCTGAAGTGTACTCAAGGCCTCTGGCAGCATGCCTATGTTCTGGAAAGTTCACTGGCTAAGGCAAATCACACACTAAGCACAGCATTAGTGTATGCACCTGCTACAGTAGGAGGTGACGCAAAGTCACCTGGTAAATGTTGAAGGCACTGAATTCTGTCACAGCAAGGAAGTGAAATAGGGAAAATAAGCCAACCTACCACTGCAGTGAGATACCTGTCCAGTTTGGTTTAAACATTTGAAACACTATTGTTGTTACATTTAATGTTATTGAAATTATTGGTGTATTAACATTTTCCAAAGTGATCTTTGCTTTTTTATTAAAATCTTTTCAAGTTTATTTTTAATTAATACGTAAAACCATAGGAATTATACACATTAATATAGTACTGCAGTATTTAAATCAGATTAAGTATAACTCCTCAAACATTTCCCATTTCCTTACAGGGAAAACTTTCAAAATCCTTTCATTTACCTTTTAAATGCATGGTATACTGTTATAAGGATAACCACCTTACAGTTCAGGGGCCTGCCAGAGCTTCTTCCCTTTATCTAACTGTAACTCACTTGGTACTTTTCCCATCTCTCTCTCCCTCCTATCCTGACTAGCCTCTGAGAGCCACCATTGTACTCTCATTTTCTCTGAGGTCAAATACTTTAGATTCCATACGTAGTGAGATTATGCAGCAATTGTCTTCTTGTGCCTGGCTTATTGCACTCACCACAGTGACTTCCAGTTCTATCTCTGTTACCACAAATGACAGGATTTTACCCTTTTTATGACTATATTCTGTATATGTATTACAATTTCTTTTTCATTCTTTCTTCTTTCTGTCTTCTTTCTTCTTTCTTTTTTCTTTCTTCTTTCTTTCTTCTTTCTGTCTTCTTTCTTCTTTCTTTCTTTCTTTCTACTTTCTTTCCTCTTTCTTCTTTCTTTCTTTTTTCTTTCTTTTTTTCTTTTTTCTTTCTTCTTTCTTTCTTCTTTCTTTCTTTCTTCCTTTCTTTCTTTCTTTGTGTCTGTCTTTCATTGGAGACAGGGACTCAGTGCTAAGTTAGGCAGGCTGGGCTTGTCCTTAAGACTCTCCTGCCTCAAGCTCCCACAGTGCTAGGATCACAAGCATGCACTGCCACACGTGGCTTGCTTTCATTTCTGGGCCTCCTTGAGTTGTGCTGCAGTGAATATGTAAGTGCCAGTGTCCCTTCAACACACTGATTTCCTTTGCTGGGATTTACAACTAGTAGTGGGATTGCTGCATGATAAAGTAGTTTTGTTTGCAACATTTTTGAGGAATCTTTATAGTATTTTCCATAATGGCTGTGCTAAGTTCCCACAAAGAGTACACAAGAGCTCACTTTTCTCTGTACCCTCATCAAGACTTACTGTGTTTAGTCTTTTTAAAAGTAGCCATTCTTGCTTGCGTGGGGTGATTCTGCACTGTGGTTTGAGGAGCACTTTCCTGATGATTAGTGACATTGAAGGTTGCATCATAATACCTTCTGGACATTTGCACATCTTCTCATAAATGTCTATTGAGATCTATCATTCATTTTAGATAAAGCTACTTTGGCTTTTAGTTGTTTAGCTTTTAGAATTTCTTAACTATTGTGATTATCCCTTTGTTGGATGTATAGTTTACAAATATTTTCTCTCATTGTATGGGCTGTCTTGGATTCTAGTTATTGTTTTATTGTTTCCAGAAGCTTGTATAGCCTGACACTATCACATTTATCTATTTTCATTATTGTGGGAAAAAGAGGTCCAGAGGTCTGGTTGACGGCCGTGGCGGAGGAGCAGGTCTGAGCAAACTCAGACTCCTCATGTCCTCGGCAAACCGAGTGAGTCGCCCCGCCTAGGATGTCCAGCTCTGACCTCTTACTTCCGCACTGCACCCCCGCCCCCCGCCAATAGTACCACCTCCAAACCACGCCCCTAGCCCGCCTCCATTGCCACTCCTCTAGCCTGATAATAGCTGGTACTTCCGCAATAGAACAGATCTGCACCATCAGCGTGGTTTCAGGCGTCTCTTTTCACCGTACCGCCGCTTACCACGGGCCCAGTTCTCTCAACCCAAGGAGGTTCAACCTCACATTATTATTTTTTCTACTTTCAGCACTTTTTTAAAAAAAAACTTGCCAATGTCCTAAAGAATTTCCCACATATTTTCTTCTGGTATTTTCAGTTTCAGGTCTTGTGTTGAAGACTTTAATCCATTTTGAGTTAATTTTTGTAACTGGCAAGAGACAGGAGTTATTTCATTCTTCTGCACATAAATGTCCAACTTTCCCAACATCATTTATTGAAAACAATGTCCCTTTCCAATGCATGTTCTTAGCACCTTTGTGAAAAACAAAAACAAAAAGAGCTGTCAATGAGCAGGTTTATTTCTAGCCTCTCTACCCTCTTCTGTTAGTCTCTGTCCATTTTCATGGTAATACTATGGTGTTTTGGCTACAACTGTAGCAAATTTTTAAGTCAGATAGTGAAATGCCTCTTGCTGTGCCTGTTTTGCTCAACATAGCTTTGGCTACACAGGAATTTTTCAGTTTCATATGAATTTCAGAATTATTTTTTAGTTCTGTGGAGAATATCATTAATATTTTGAAAGAGGTTGTATTGAATATGTACATTGCTCTGGGTGGTATGAATATTATTGATTCTTCTAATTCACAAATATGAGTTGTCTTTTCACTGCTTTCTGTCATTTCCAATTTCTTTCCTCAATGTTTTATAAGTTTCATTATAGAGTTCTTTTACCTCTTTGGTTAAATTTACTGCTAACTATTCAATTTTATATCTTTTGCTATTGTAAAAGAATTTGATTTCTATTTTTAAAAAGTTCTTCCCTTTCTATCTGAAATGCATCTAAGATATTTTTCCTGACATCCTTCCTCACATAACCTACTCTTTTACTCTAGTGTCTTCCCCTTGCTAAAATTTGAAACCAGTATTAAGGAGAAAGAGAGTGTATACTTTGCAAAGTTGAGATGTGACCTAGTTTTCAATGTTTTCTTTTCCCTAAAAAGTGACATAGTCAAACAGATACTAATTATGAATTACAACCAGCACTGCACATTAGAATTACCTAAAAGATATTTACTGTTAAAGCACTTTTGCTGGAGGGCTACTCTATATCAAACATTTCAGCTCTAAGGCAGGGTTCAGGATTTTTAACAAAACACCCAAAGAAGTTTAAGTGCATCAAATTTGGGAAGCACTGCTTGAGAGACAAATACTTTTTCTTTTATTTAAAAAAAATCCTCAGGAGGAGAGGAAAGAAAGGAGAAGGAAAGAGCTGTGACTATGTGTTATATACACGTAACAACTCCATACAAGGAATATAAACATTGTGTGCTACAAACACGTCCAAAGAATAAAAAAATAAGAAAGGAAAAGGATCAAGAGATGGATGCAGGGTGAGGGAGGAAAAGGGGAAGAGAAAAAAGAATTACAATGCATTATGTACATGTACCATTTCTCCACTAGGAACAAGATCATTATGTGCTACAAATATGTACTAATAAAAATATTACAGTACTCAAGAGGTCCACAGAAGTTCTAATGTCTTTTATTCAATTTTAATTTTTTATTAGTACATGTTGTCATTACCTAATGGTCACATGCCACACGGAGAGTTGGTATATGCATGTACAGCATCATAATTTTTATCGTCCTCTTCTCTCCTCTATCTCTACCCTCCCTGAAATGCCTCAAGTTTTAAATCTGATTTAATCATATGTCTATAGTCTCCATAGCATGCTGCTCAATTTTATAAACTGTTTCCTCATTTGGAAAAGGAGGGTAATCAAAATGAATACCTAAAAAAAAATGCTCAGCAATTAACGAAGGTTAATGGAACCAATAAGTGATATTCTCATATTATCGTAATTATCTTGGTTTTGACATTGTCTGTGACCTTGGGCATATTGAGTTTCCTTTCCATGGAAAAATGTCTCATGTAAAATAAAGAACAAGCAATTCTCTTGCTTTCTTTTCCAATATGCAAAATTTTTCTGGAGTATTTTTTAAATTATTATCCATCATTACAGAAGTGGGTTATTATTGGCTTATATTGTATCTCATGGGATTGAAAACAGCAAATTAGAACATGGTAAACTTGGGATACACTTTGTGGTTGTTTGTTGTTATGGCTATTATTTTTGTTACATTTTGGAATATATGTTCACAAATCTGCAGTGTTCAAATGTGATCGGATAGATCATAAGGAAAAGAAGCAGTTTCTATGGTTATTAGTTATTAGTCCCAGTTCTCCAGAGAAACAGAATCTGTACATACATGCACATTGTAAGGAACTGGATCACGTAATACTGAGGCTTCATATGATTTAAAACCAGAAACCTGGAAAGCAAGAGAGAGAATGGTATGGTTCCAATCCATGCACGAAGGTCTGAGAACCAAGAGAGCTAACAGTTCCAGTTTGTGTCTGAAGGGGAAAGAAAATGTTTGAGCTCAAAGCTAATTATTGAGAAGTAATTCCTCCTTTCTCTACTCTTTGTTCTATTCAGCTCTCCAATCAATTGGATCAAGACCATCCTCATTGATGAGTGCAGTCTCCTTTGCTCCATCTAGATTCAAGTGTTAATCTTAAACAGAATACTCTCACAGATACGCAGAAAGTCAATCTTACTCCCTCTTTAAGCCTCTCAAACTTCAAAAACCTCTACAGAAACATTTGCCAAGTTCAGGAAATATGTTGTGCCTTATGTTGCAGTTTTCTCCATATCTCATGTATTTTTGAGCAAGTTTCTTAGCAAAAACTCACATTTTTCCATTTCCTGTTAAATCAATATGTAATAGTATCATTGACATTATTTTTTCTTTTTTTTTTTTGGTTTTTCTCCGGTACCGGGAACCGAACTCACAACCTTGCGCTTGCCAGGCAGGCGCGTTTGCCACTGAGCTAAATCCCCAGCCCCTATCATTGACATTAATTACCAGTACATTTTATATGTTATTAGTAATATTCATGTTATTGACTACTTTGATGACTGTGATATGAATCCATGCTGTGAATATAATGTTTTGTTATTCAGACATACACATTACTGCCTGAAGGTGTTCTCCCTAATGAGAGAAACCTTGTCCTTCTTGGCTTCCAAGCCTATAGAAAAGGGCCTTTTGAATATGAAGGTAAAAGTTCCTTAAGTCAAGCTGGGTAAAGTGGTACACACCTGTAATCCCAGCTACTTAGGATGCTGAGGCAGGGTGATCACAAATTCAAGAGTAGCCTAGGCAACCTGGTGAAGTGCTACCTCAAAGTAAAATTTTAAAAGCTGCTGGTTAGGTGTGTCAGTGGGAAATCAGTTGCCTAGTATGCATGTGGCCCTGGGTTTAATCCTCAGTATATTGAAAAAATATTTATATATATATATATGTATATATATATGCAAATGTATATCTATAAATATAAATACTGTATACACATACATATATACATACAAATATATATATACATATATTCCTTAAGTGAATAAATTTATTTTTTCTAACTATATGTCATATTAATTCATTAAGCCAATAAGCAGATTATCTCTTTGCACTATTACTGCAATTATTCTATGTAACAGTAAACCAAATATCTCTGTAGCATTTGACATGCATTTATTCTTCATGTGTGTGCAGGTCAGCTGAGGAGTTCATGCAGGGTAGACTGGAATGGCAAGGCAAGAGCCCCTATGGATCAGGCATAGGAATCAGGATCACAGGGAAGCACCCCACCCCCCGGGGGAAGCTTTTCTCATGGTGATAATAAAATGCATGAGATGCACAAGGCTTTTGAAGTCTGTGTTTAGAAATGACATTCTGTTTCCCATACCAATATCTACTTTTTGGATATTTGGACACTCCCTGACCAAATCGAAAATCAAGGAAAAGAAAAAGAAAAATACTTTATCCATGATCAGCGTACAAAAATGGTATGGACAAACTGGAAGTGGGGAGAACTTGATGCCAGTGATTTAATCTACTTAAAATGCTGAGGTTAAGAGTTCATTGAACTCTGCAAAGATGAGAGAATTAGTTAGGACCTGGAGCCAAAATCAGATCCCACATTGCTGACTTAAATGTTTGCAGCATTTTGCTATGACATTAATAAAGAAGTCAAACTGGAGCTACTCCTGGTAACTTGGTGAATATCACCCTCCCTTTTACAATGAGTTTGGTACAAAAATAACTAAATTAAAATACAATGCATTTATCACCTTGTTGAGTACAGGGATCTTACAACTGCAAAGGATTTAATTAAAAGTTGATGATTTAATAGGCAGCTTCCATCTATTGTTTACTCTGGAGGGTGAGATTCAATTTAAACTTGGGTTCCAAATTTCATTTTGGAACAGCTTCCTTGTCATCAGCTGGCAGAAAATGTCCCAAAGGAAGCAGACACATCCCTGAATAGAGATCACTGAATCAGACAACCAGGCACAGATAAAAAGTTAAATGGCAAAGATTTTATGTACTGCTTTGGTCCTATGAGGGTCAGTTGCAGATATTTAATTGAAGATTTCAACCCATTTGTTTCATTACAGTTGTTCTTAAGAAATTTTTTTTTTTTTTTTTTTGGAAAGAAAAGGTGTTTCATAAATGTTAAATAAAACCATTTTCCTCACTGTAATAACATATTGGTTAATAAATATTATAAAGCTAAAAATTCTCTATCATGTTTTGTTTAACTACAGGTTGAGGATAAGAAAGAAAGACAGCATCATCATTTGAGGTTGAAATCTCAAAAATACTCTGAGTTTAGGGTCTTGATTTGATGTCAATCTTTTTTTTTTTCACTTAGCTTTACCTATATAATAAGGCATATGTCTTCTGCTATCAGATTCATTGTCTTGCTGACATTAGTACTCATTCTTGAGATCATTTTTCTAGCAGCCTGGTCTAACAGAAATTAGAGACCACTAATTATCCCACTAGCTAAATATGAGCCTCTTTCACCCCCAACATAAAATTACAACAAATGTTCCAAGTTTATCTCACTGTACTTTTAGATGCATATTTATAGCTTAGCTACATTAGATGCCTACATTTAAAGAGTAACTATCAATACTTTAAAATTAGGATTTTGCTTTTCCCTGTGATTCAGTTTTGCTGGCATTAACATGGCTGATTTCTACAAATCCAAAATATATTTGATGGTTTTATTGTCAGAGATATTTACTTATTCTAGTAGATGCAAAGGAGGCAGACACTACCTTTTTAAAACAATCAAATGAAATTGCCGTGCAAGGATGTGTTCACTTCTGTAAGCTGCCTAATCATCCTTGATGACCATGCTTTGCCTTCACTGACTGGCACCTGTCATGATACTAATTATTTTCTTGGCCTGATCATCATTTGCAGTGCTAGAAATCAACTTCCACTCATTTTGTTCAGACTTCCAAATTTATCTGAGCAGAGTTCACATTTTTAAATGTCTTTGATGAAGCAGCTTTACATGTGTAAAATCATAAAGCTAGAAAGATTTTTATGATGTTGTCCTGACTGACCCCTCTTTAAATTGGTTTAGAATTGCTATTAAAATTCAGTAGCCACTTCCAGTGCTGGGGCCTACAATTTGAGGCCCAGATGCAAGCCTCAAGGCCCCCTATAGGGAGCACCAGCCACGTCTCAAAATAACAGGTGACCTTTCAAAGCCACCAATTTTGCTTTCTCTCAGAAAAGTAAAAGAAAGGATTTTACTCATGCAGGATGAATGATAATCAAGCCAATAGCTATAAAACTGTTCACAAGGAGAACAAAAATAGGGATCCAGAGAGATCAGTTGAATCAAATAATCCCAAGTTCAAAATTTCTTCCACTACTTACAAGCCCTTGGGCAAAGATTGTCAATGTTTTGCTCCTCTGTTAAAGGCACTGTGAACTCTGGAAGTTACATTGATTGCTCACATACATATACTTGTTTTACTGATCTGTATGCTGATTGTTGGTATTTTTTATTTACTCCAGTAAATGATTCTTTAAGGTAAGTACGATATATTTTATTGATTGTTTAAATGAAAAATTAAATAAGCTAGGAAATAGCATAGGTAGAGTTAAATAATAAAACATGAAGTGCATAATATAAAAATTGGGTTATAGAAGGTGCTCAATAAATACTAGTTTAGGAGGCCAACTTCTATTTTTCTACCCCTGAAAATTTTTCTTAAGCTGCTCATATTAATGTCATTTGGTGCAGCTCTTCCAAAATCATAAAATATGCTACAGCTAGCTCATCTGTGCTTAGGCTTCTGCTTACTCCAGAGCCAAATGTAAGTTGTCAGACTGGTCATCTTTCACATTTATTTATTCCAAAAACTACTTATGGATAGTTTGTAGTATATTATGTCAGGAAAAATGAATATTCCAAAAGACATTTGAGGTTTTGCTTTCATGCAACTTATTTCTAGTAAGAGAAATAGAAAAATATAAAAAAAAAATGGGTAATATAAGCACAAGTGAGTAATAATAATAGATAGTTCCACAATGGATAGTGGTTGGAGAAGCACTTAATTACAGAGCATGTTATAAATTTGCTAGTAATTAATTATTGCATACTAGGTGGTTTAAACCAAAAGAAAAAAGATGGTCTACAATTCTACAAGCTAGAAATCCTAGATACAAGTGTAACTGCCAGCTTAACTTCTTCAGATGTCTTTGAAGAAGACGCTTCCATTTCCATGTCCTTCCTCTTAGCTTCTGGAACCTCCAGCATTCCTTGCTCACATAGGACGGGCTTCCTATATTGTCATCGTGTTCCCTTTATGCTATCTCTGTGTCCAGTTTTCCCTTTTAGAAGGATGTAAATCATGCTTGACTAGAGGGCAGCCTACTGGTCTCATCTTAATGTCATCACCTGCAAAGAATATATTTATAAATAAGATCACATTCAAAAATACAGGGGATTTAATTCTCCAAAACCTCTTGAGAGAACACAATCTAATCCCTGTGCAAAGTGAAATTGAAAGTGTATGTTACAGGACACATATCTGAACAGTGGATGGAGGATCATGTCAGGTAGAGGAAAAGGAAGAAACTAAACAAAAATTACTCACCATAAACATTTGCACCAGTATGTTCACTGAGCAGTAAAAATAAACCCAAACCGGAAATTATTCAAAAGACCACTAACATTAGGATGAATAGACCATAGTAGTCACACAATGGGAAACTAAACAGCAGAAGTTAGTAAATTACAGACCATGGGCCAAGTATAAACCACTATGTGTTTTTGTAAAGTCAGTTCATTGGAACATAGCCACTGTATTCCATTCATTCATTTAGTTATTTTCCATAGCAGCTTTCACTCTACAAAGAGCAAGTACTTTTGAAAGAAACCACATGGTCTACAAAGCAAAAAAAAAATACTCGTTCCCTGCTTCTTTTTAAGAAGAAATTGTTTTGATCTCTGCTCTATATCAAGGAAACTGTACAAATATACACAATGACATGAATAAACCTCACTGATACAATTTCATGAAAAAAATCAACTCAGAAGATTAGGTAGCATATGATTCTTTTTATTAAAAAAACAAGTAGTAGTAAATTGTGTGTTTAGAAACCACATGTCTTGGTTATTTTTCTTGTTGTTGAACCAAAATATCCAACACCTACAAGTTAAAGGATGGCAGGCTTATTCAGCCCACAGTTTGCAGAGGTTTCAGTTCATAGTCAGCTAGCTCTGCAAGGCAGCATGGTAGAGGTCCAGGGCAAAGGGGAAAGAGTCCACGGCAGGCAGAAAGCAACAAGCAGCAAACCTGGCTTCCTTCTGTCCCTTAATATTCCATCTATGCTCTGAGTCTTTGGGGTGGTACCCCTCACACCTAGGGCGGCCCTTCCCATTATCCTCATTCAGAGCTATCTTAAACCAGTCAGTAGACTGATCTAGTACTGCACACTCAATCTCAGTAGCACACACTCATGATTCAGCCACCTCTCTAAAGCCATGAGTCCATAAGGCTTTTGGAGGGCACCTAGATACAAGCCATAGCACCACTGTAGTGCTTGTTCCTGATTGTCTGGAAAGACTAGCAGGGAGGTGATGATGGTCATGGGAAGAAGAAGAGGAGGAGAGAGCTGTCGGATGCCAGCGGATGTTCGCTTTCTTTAGCCAGATGCAGATCACCTGGGTTCGATTTCACTTTACCAAAATTCACAGAGATTCACACTCATACATATTTTTCTGTTTGCATATGTATTGTAAGAAGTATTGAAAAAATAAGGAAATAAAAACAGGAAGTATTGAAAAAATGAGGAAATAAACATAGCAAGTTTCATATATCCCTAGAACCAAAAACATGGGAGGTTTTCCAGGTTTTATAAAACATTCTTTATAATAAATGTAAACTTCATTTTATGTAATTGATTTATTCAGGGTTCAGTAAAAGAACTTTCCACACAATAGATGTGTTCTATTTTATACAATTTAGTAGCTACTAGCTATATATGTCTATTGGACACTTGAAACATCACATTCACTGGTGTTGTTACCAGTTGAAGTTTTAGATTTTGTCTAATTTTCATTAATTAACTAGGTTAGTAGGCTTAATTTTAATCCGTATAAATTTAATCAGCCTACTTTTCTCACATGAACAATGGCTAACATGTTGGAGGACACAGCTGTCTCTATTATATGGCATGGCTCTATATTCCAAGGATTGTATTTCTTCACCCCGGTGTATCCCCATATCCTTTCACATCATAGGTAGCAACTAGAGAAACAAAAATAGCCTCCTTTTTTTCTGTCATAGCCCAAATACATGTGCATCTAATGTTTTTAGAAATTATAAAATTGTTTTCCTTATTTGCACACATTTTATTTTGCTACAATATAAACTGAAGCACTAGGAAAGGACATAGATTTAACAGTTCTGCAGGTTTATTAGCTGACACACTTGACTTTAAGATGGGCTTGCCTATTACAACTTTATAAAGCTTTTTAATAGGGTGTTGTTTGAATATTGTAGACCTGAAATGATATAGGAAGTAGAAAAAATTACTTTCTAAATCAGTTGTGCCCTCAATTGCAGCAGTGTTAATTTGAGACATCTCTGTCTGGTGCTGAGAAAATAACAGTTATTGTATATTGAAAATAATGTTATGATGTGCAGAAAGAAAAATCAATTGCAAATTCTAAGCTTTAAGTGGGCAATAAACTACAAACTCACCTTTCAGGGACAGTTTTTAGATATTTTAATGACATTTTTCAGTGCTTCATACTTTTAAAATATACAGTAATCATAAAATAGTTCATTCATACATCATTTCTAGTATATCCACAAACATTTATAAAACCAAGCAAACAGAGGTATGAATATTTGGAAAACTGTAATGTTCGTATTCTATAGAGAGTATAGTAGTTTGAAGTTATCAGCTTACAGATACACAGAATTTTGGAGAGTTTTGAACAAATATATAAAGCTTAGCTTAGGCTAGAGTACTGAATTATAATTCATCTGGAATCAAGACAAATGAATCACTGTTGGACTCTTCTGTCTTTTGTTAGTGATATTTAAATAACAAAAATTAACTAACAATCACAATCACTATATCTAAATAATTAACACTTGTTCTTTGAATTATGTGCCAAGAATACAATAAGATCCAAATATCAATTGATATTTCTTTTCTTGATACTTTAAAATATCAAAATGTCCTTTAGGAAGGAGAATTAAAAAGATGTCCTATAATGTTTCTTCTAATATTTACTGTCTTTAAGTATCTAAAATTCAACTGTTTCTGTGAGCTCAGTTGTGTCAGATTCAATAAGCATCTCCTGATCTTCATGTACCAATAGGAATGTGGTGGTGGGAGGTGCATGTTTGCACTCACTCCGGGGATTAAATATTCATGATTATGGTTATACATGGATAGAGATAACTCTATATATTAAAATCTGTAAGGAACAAATTGAGACATTCTTGTGTCTAGCCATTCTGATCATACTTGTAGCCTACTGTTGGATAAGGGCTTTACAGATGAATGTTTGATTTTTTTTTTTTTTTTCCGGTACTGGGAATTGAACTCACGACCTCATACTTGCCAGGCAGGTGCTGTGCCACTGAGCTAAATCCCAAGACCCTTTACAGATGAATGGAAGCATTTTCTAACAGCTTCAAGCACTCTTAGTAAAAGAGATCAGATGCAAGTGGACTCTGATATATAAGCCATTAGTGATGAAAAATGAGTTAGCCTGTGACTCTGTTTTTCCTCATGTGGATAGGCAACTATTGTGAACTATTCCAGGGATGTGGGTAAACATTATGGAGTAGGTAGGCCCGCCAAGCGTGTATCAGAGTCTGTGGCTGCTAAGAGCATGAGAGCATTGAAAAGCCATTCATATTATCACTTTCATGTAAATGTTTAAATATTCTCCTACAGCCATCAAAAAAAATACAGGAGTATTCTTCACCACACTGCAATTGATCCCTAGTTTGCTGTCTACAGTGGGAAGTGTCAATAAAAATACAAGCTCTTTTTTCTACTTAACCTCATATTCGTACTCTATCTTCTCATCATGTAGTATATGTATTATTTTATGTCAAATTATTCTGTGAATATTAGAATTGTCTCACATACTAAATTATGGCCACTATTGAGATATGACTATTAAAAATATTTTTAGGCCAGGCATGGTGGTGCACACCTATAATCCCAGCACTCGAGAGGCTGAGGCAGGAGGATCATTGTGAGTTCGAAGCCTTGAGAGCACTTTGTGGCCAGCCTGGGCTACGAAGTGAGTTCAAGACCAGTCTGAACTGCATAGTGAGACCCTGTCTCAAAAAGACAAAAAAAGTATTTTTAGATAATATATGTAGAAGCTATTGTTAATTATATTTATTTATGTTTTGTTAATTTTTATTTTTTTTTCCTCTGAAATCCAGTTGTAAACACATAGTCTTTATTTGTACCCTTTCATAGTACTTGGAGCAGGGCCAGGAGCACAGCAGCAATCAATGGAATTCAGAGATAATAATATTTCCATGGAGAGAAACAAAAATAGAACATCAGCTCCAAAATCCCTCCAGGCACCATTTGTGAGAAGACATTGGAGATAGCTAGGCCCAGTAGAGAAATCTATGGCAAACTTTAAGGATTACACTGTGCAGAAAAACCATGGTGACTTTTTGCTGAATGGAGTCATAAATTATTTATGTAGCCATCGTATAACAACTTATTGACTTCAAGATTGTAAAGTACCCTATTAATGTTTTAAGCATTTCCCTTTATTTTAACACAAGTAAATTATTTAGGCAATGTTAAAATGTTTTATGCTTTGACTAATGAGTAGAGAAAGTGTATATCATATCTTATTTTAATTGGCTGTTTACTTTATCCTGTGGAAATCATACATTTATTATTTGAGACATAATTAACTATGCATATACTCCCTGATGGATCACTGTGCCATTTTTATACTCAGTTTAGTCATTAAGACACATAACTGTGCAGATAATTGTTAACTGGAAAATGTCACTTTTTCTTCAATATCTCAGAGGCCGGGTGTGGTAGCACATGCCTGTAATTCCAGCACTTGGGAGGCTGAGGCAGGAGGATTGTCAAGAGTTCAGATCAGCCTGGGCCACAAAGTGAGCTCAAGGCCAGCCTGGACTGCATAGTGAGACCCTGTCTCAAAAAGACAAAAACAAACAAACAAAAAAAGAGGCAATGCAAATTTTGACTGTCTTCCTTCCATGTCACTACCGGGTCCTTTCTAAACAAGCAAGCACTGTCATGGGTATCTCACTACCTTACATCTGAATGAATAGAGCTTGTCTGTACAAAATAGACCACAAGTTCATAGTTGCATCCCACAACAAGTTCATAGGCTTTCTCTCCCATATCTATCTGGATAGTAGTTTTATTCATAATTGTCAAAACTGGGAAGAAGGTAGGACATCCTGCAGAAAGTGAATAAATGCCATGTGGTGCATTCAGACACTAGGATGTTACTCCACACTAAAAGGCAACGAATTATCAATAAATGAAAAGACATTTGGGAGAAGTAAATTCATGTTATTGTGTGGAAGATGAGCCAATCTGAAAAAGTCATATGTTCAGTAATTCCAATTATATGAAATTCAGGAGAACACAAAAATATGGAGATGATAAAAAGATGAGTGGTTGCCAGATGTTAGGAGAGAGGAAAGATGAACAGCAGAGGACAGAATGTATTCAGCACAGTGAAAAACTCTGTATGACATTATAGCAGCTGATACATATCATTAGAATCCTACAATTTACATCGAGAGTGAATCTTTCAGTAAACTCTGAACTTGGTGAAGTTTTATGGTTTGTGTCTGGCGTCCCCCCAAAGCTTCATGCAGTTATGGGAGTGCTTTTTGGAGGTGGCTTAATTTAGAGTTTGTGACTGACTCCCTGTCTAGTGCTGGGATTATGGGTGTGAGCAATACACTCACCCTAAGGTGAGCAGCCTACATAAATATAAGGGACAGAAGGAGCCTTTTCTCATGCTCCTCCCTTTTTGCTCTTGTTGCTTTTTCTGTCTTCTGCCACCTTGAACTTGTTGCCCTGTGCCCTGTGCCACTCTGCCTTGGAGCCAGCCAAGCATGGACTGAAACCTCCACAAACTGAGCTAAACAAACCTTTCCTCCCCCAATTTTGAGCATCATGTGTTTTGTCTCAGCAAAGAGAGAAAGGCAACTAAGACATGTAGTAATGATGTATCCATGTAAGTTCGTCAGATGTAACAAATGCACCATCCTGCTGGAGGTGTTGATGCTGGGGAAGGCTGGGCATGAATATGGAAACCCTCTAACCTCCGTTCAATTTTGCTATGAGCCTACAACTGCTCTCAAAAAAATAAATGAATGGGGTTGGAGCACTGCAGTCATAGAAGAGAAGCTATAAACCTTCTGCCATCAACCTCTATTTACAACCTGAATGAAAATCAATTACTGTCTTTCCTCTGGATAAGAGAATATATCCTCTCTTATTTGTTCTCTAATATTATTAAAGACATAACATACACTTTAAAATCATTTATGATGGGAAAAGTTACTAGTTGGGAGTGAAAAGTGGCTCTGAAGAACTACAAAAGGTATAAGTTTCTTTGTAAGTATTTCAGGGGTCACTGAAGTGCATAAGGACAAGATTTTATTTTTAAATGTGAGAACAAAAAACACTAGTTCCTCATACCTGCCCGGGGAGAATAAATCCCTCAGCATCAAATTAAACTCTGCTTTTATCAGAAGCTTTTACTGATATTTAACCTTAAAACATAAATGTTCATTGAAGGAGACCTTGGTCCCTAAAAGAAAGAGAGCTCTCTTCGTTACACAGTTCACCACTTCTTTGGAGATTATACAGGTCATAGAATTGGAAACCCGATATTTCAAAACAAAGTTGCTACAGGATCAGGCATAAAGAGTCATACATGAAAGAAAGTTAAGAGTGTCATTTCTCTGAAGGGCACAGAGGGGAAGATCATGACATTTACATTCAGATGAACATAGATTCATACTGGGAGTCTCCTCCTCATTTCCATTGTAAGACATGGTGAGTTTAACACCTGCTCGGAGTCAGTAATCTCCACTGAGAAAGAGTGGAAAGTATGCTGGGTATAAGAGGATACATTGTCTGGGCATGGAGATTCCACGGACAAAGTGCCAGTCACTGCTTCATCCACACCTGTGGTGCTGATGTGTTTTACTGGGGAGACTGCCTTGAGGCTTCTCAGGTATCTCAAGGCAAACCTTCTTTTGTTCAAAGTATTGGGGCTGAAGGACAAGCATTTTGTTCAAGATGGAAAAATTGTACCCCGACACTGATGGAAAAGCAGTGTAAGGGAATTAATATCCTTCTGTTTTGGAGTAATACGTCCACCAGGAACATGGTGCTTGGAAGATCTAGAAATATTGTTGGAATCCTGCAAAGTAGAAAACGCTGACATCGCTCCAGAAAACAAAAGCTACACTCTACTGCCTCCTTGTCTTTCCAGATATACGGCTAATTCCAGGCACTTAGTGCCGCTTTATACCTTTCACTCAAGTGAGAATTGAGAATGCGATCATGCTGGTGTTTACCGTTGATTTTAGCATGTAGGACTATTAAAAGTTAATCCCGCAATGACATCATCAATTAAGCTTGTATGAGATGTTAAATCTCATCGTATTTTATTGTTTAAATATTCATTGCTTTTTTCTCCTATCATTGCCTATTTATTCTATCCTTTCAAAAAGATGCTAGAGGAGGTGGGCGTGGTGGAGCATGCCTGTAATCCCAGAACTCAGGAGGCTGACACAGGAGGATCAGCAAGTTCAAGACCAGCCTGGGCTACAAAGTGAGCTCAAGCCCAGCCTGAACTGCATAGTGAGACCCTGTCTTAAAAAGACAAAAAAAAAAAAAAAAAAAAGATGCTAGAGGGAGAGAAAGAACTAAAGGTAAAGGTGTAATGAGGTATCTTTTCTTTTTAGATTTATATTTGACATTTTCAGTCTTTGTAGAATTCTTTTTATGAATGCATGAAACTTACATTTACCATATGTGAGATTATCACTAAACCTTCTAACACTATGACTATAAAGTGTATTATTACACTGTGTTAATTACCTTTATTTTTCTGAGCTAACACATATGTTGTGTTAGACTTATAATCCCACACATAATGAAGAAATTTGATAGGTAAGTGGTATTCCATTATTTCATTAGTTAAATTTATTATTATTTATTTATTTATTTATTTATTTATTTATTTATTTATTTATTGGTACTGGGAATCAAACTCAGGACCATGCACTTGCCAGGCAGGTGCTTGTGCCACTGAGCTATATCCCTGGCCCAGTTAAATTTATTTTGAGAATTCAATTCTTCTGAAATTTTATTGCCCTAAAATCATATCATGAATCATTTCATGAGCTTTCTAAATTTGTCTCTTAACTCTAATTTCTTTTACTTTAATGGTGTGTCTGTGTATGTGTTTATGTGCATCAAGTTAATTCTCTTTTTCATCTGAGTCTTTCTCTGGTTTTTGTATCAGGGTAATATTTGTTTCTAGGGATTTGGGAGCATTTTTTCCCTTTCAATATCATTAAAGAGTTTGAGGAGTAGGGGCATTAAATTTTCTCTAAATACTTGTAGAATTCAGCAGTGAATTCATCAGGACCTGGGCTTTTCTTTGTTGGTAGTTGTTTTTATTACTTCTTTAATTTCACTGATTGATACTGAAATGTTTAGAATTTTTATGTCCTCTTGATTCAGCTTCGGTAATTCATATGTATGTTGGACTCTATCCATTTCTTCTGAATTTTTCATCCTGTTTGAGTCCAGGTTTTCAAAGTTGGTACTGACAATCTTCTCAATTTTTAGATGATCTATTGTAGTTTTTCCCCTTTCATTCCTAACTGCATGAATTTTCATTCCTTTTCTTGATAAAGTTTGCTAAATATAGCATTATTTATTTTTTACTGTAAAGAAAAGGAAAACAAACAAAAACCATGGTATAAATTTCAAAACAAGATTGTAGAAAAGTAACAATGGTTAGTACATTGCATATTGTTTCTTCAAAGTAAATATTATTTCTCTCAAAGGGTAAATAAAGACAAAAAGGGAGGATAAATATTGGGACATCAGAAGAAAATGTTCAAGTGGGGAAGGGAATAAGGGAGCAGGAGAGAAGAGGGAAGGAAGGAAATAGGGATAAAAAATAAAGAACGTAAGGAAAACAATAAAAACTAAGTTTTATAAATGGAGAGGGGACGAAGGATTGAAGGGTTTGTTTGTTTGGGTTTTTGTTTTGGGATTTTTTGGAGGATGGTTGAGAAAAGGTCTCACTATGTAGTAAAGGCTTACTTTAAAGTCACTTATATACCCAGGCTGACCTCAAACTCATGGTGATCCTCCTGCCCCAGCTCCCAAGTATTGCAATTACAGGTGTGCTACACCATGCCTGGCAGAAGGATTAAAGGGAAGGGAGAGGAATGAGAAAAAATTATATTATGTAAGGTACAAATTCCCTATGATGAATGTGATCAATATGTATGCCAAAAGAATATCAAAAAATTAATTTTTAAAAAGATATGCCATGTACAGCAACCTACTAACTTCAATGAATTTAGACACAATGTCATAAACATGAGCTAATATTAGTAATACTAACAATATATAATACAACAAGCATTGTTAATTCCCTACCACTTTGTTTGTAACTCCGTACTGTCTGTACTGTTCCTTTGTTATTTTGTAAAGTGCTGTCTGTCTGTTAATATTTTCCTCCTTTTATTTTTAAAATAAAAAAAAGATACTAACAAGAATGACAATGGAGAAAGGGGATTTAGAGAAGGAGGGAAAAAGTTGAGAGGGGAGGGGAATGAACTAAAAAAAGGAAACAAATTGTGTTATGTACATGTACCCACTCCCCAAGATGATTGTAAACTATATGTATTGCAAACATGTACTAATAAAACAATAAAGTTTTAGAGACATATTTTGTATGTATATGCATATTAGAGATACTATTAGATGTATAAATAACCTTTTAAATTGTTTTAGATAATATAGAATGTAATTCCCAGACTGTACAAAAAATGCTAAAATATATAAGAAATAAAACCACCTTTTATGTTTTGTGAATTAAGCATTTTGTTGTATTTATACACAATGGAGTACTACACTGCCATAAAAAGGATAGGCTGCAATCGTTTGTGGGAGAATGGATGTGCATGGAGACTAGGTTAGGTGAAATAACTCAGATGTACAATTTTAAACAGCATGAGGTTTTCCTTACCTGAAAAACACAAACAATGAGTGAAGAGCAAAATAAAAGATAGCTGCTAGGAAATAAGGACACAGGTGTTTCGCAAAAGGAAAGGGGCAAGAGATGGAGAGAGGGAGGAGGGGGGAAGAGAAGGGGATGGAAAAGTATTTAATATGTGTTATGTACACGCACCAACTCCCCACAAGAAACCTAACCATTGTGTCATGCGAACATGTGATAATAAAAATTAAAACAGGGTGTTCTTTGTATATGTACAACTCTTCAAGATGAATGCATGCACTACGTGTTGCAAATATGTACTAATAAAAAATCTTTTAAGAAGTGTTACTGAGTCCCAAATCAGCCACATTGAACATAAGATGCTGAATACCAAAACTCATTCTCATATGAGTTTAGATGCCAAATTCTGTATTAAAATTTAGTAGCAAAGTCTCTAGAATAATGACGAAGTCTTACTGCACACCGCATAGGTGTTAGCACAGGAAGGAGAAGGTAATTAATGGAATACATCTGTCCTCTTTCTCTGCTCTGTGCAGCCATTTTTATGCCAGTGCTGTGCTCTTTGTTTACTATTGTGCTACAGTGTGTCTTGAAGTCAGGAACTGTGCTGCTTCCAGCTTTTATTTTCTTAAGATAATTTTGTTTCCAAATGAATTTGACAGTCTGTTTTCTATCACTGTGAAGAATGTCCCTGGCATTCTTGCAGAAATTACACTGAATCCATAGAGTACTTTGCATAGGATGTTTATGTGAACAATAATTTTCTGATTACTGAACATGTATTACCTTTGCAATTTTTATGTGTCACTTCTGTAATTTTCTTCATTAGTGTTTTATGATTTTCAATGTACAGATGTTTCATTTTTATTAAATTTATCCTTAAAAATTTAATTCTTTGTAGCTTTTGAAGATGATATATCTCTTTAATTTCTTTTTCAGCAAGTTCATTGTTGGCATATTGAGGGTTACGTTTGTATGTTGTATACTGTAACTTTACTGAATTTTTTATGTTTTAGCAGCTATTTTAGGTAAATATATATGAAACCATGTCTCTACAAGCAGGGATAATTTAACTTTACCTTCTCTAAGTTGATTGCCCTGGAGTATTTCCTTCTCTTGTTTAATTTCTCTTGCGAAGACTTCCAGTATTATACTAAATGTGAAAGTTGTTTTGTTGTTAGGGTTAGAGGAAATGCTTTTACCTCTTCCTCATTTGGTATTAGCTATGGAATTCGTCCACATATAGCCTTTAGTATTATAAGGCTTGTTAATTCTAGACATACATTGTTGAGCTTTTTTATAATGAAGGGATGTTGAATATTACTGAAGGCTGTTTTTACACTTGAGATGGTCGTCTGTCTTGTGTCTATTCTACTGATGTGTTTTGTTATTGATTTGCATATATTGAACCATTCTTGCATCAGGAATGAGTCCCACTTGATCATGGCCATGATTTTTTCATTGTGCCATATAATTTTTTTTTTTTTTTGTATCAGGAATTGAACTCTGAACCTTGTGCTTACCAGGCAGGTGCTTGTGTCACTGAGCTATACCTACCAGCTTAGTAATTTTGTAATACTTGTGTCTATGTTCATCCAGGCTATGAGTCTATTTGTGGTTTTCTTTTCTTAATTTTTTCCTGTCTGGTTTTAGTGTCAGGGTGATTTAAAAGCAGTTTGGAAGAATTCTTTCCATTTCAATTTTTAAAAATAGTTTAAGAATAATTGGAATTGTTTATCTTTAAGTATTTTGTAGAATTCATCCTTAAAGTCATTTGGTCCTCGATTTCTTTGAGATGGGAAACTTAATCATTTGTATTTCAGTGGTATAGATTTTAATATCTTGCTTTTCTTTTCATATGTCATTTATTCAGATGTTTTCTCTCTACATCTTCTTTGTTAGTCTAACCAAAAGTTTTGTCACTTTTGTTTATCTTTCTAAAAATTTCATTTTTATTGATCTTTTCTTTTTTTTAGTTTTAATTTTTTTTACATCTGTTCTGATGTTATTGGTTATCTTCCAGTTCAAGGTTAACTTTGTTCTTGCTTTTCTGTGGGCTTTAGGTACATTGTCAGACTGTTCTATTGAGTTTGTTCTTTTGCGTTTTTGACGTAGGCATTTATTGCTGAACAAAAACTTCACTGTTTTTGTTGTATTCACAGATCTTGACATTTAGTCATTTGTATTTAGCTTCTAAAATTGCTTTATTTCTCTTTTAGGTTCCTCAGATACCCCTTGGTCATTTACAAGTAAGTTGATTAATTTCCATGTATTTGTGTACTTTCCATTGTTCCTTTTGTTAATTTGTAGTGTTAGTCTATTGTGGTCTCAGAAAACATATATTATTTTAATGTTTTAAAACTATTGAGACTTGACATATGACCTGATATATGATGTAGCCTGGAGAACGTTCCTTATGCAAATGAAAAGGATGAGTACTCTGCTGCTGTTGGATGAAATGTTCCATAAATGTCTGTTAGGTCCGTGTGCTATATTTTATGATTCAGCGCAGATATTTATCTGTTGGATTTTTGTCTGGATTTTTCCTCACAATTTATTGAGGAAATTGTGATTGTAAATCCTTAACTATTATTGTATTCTTGTTTTTTTGCCATTTTAGGTCTAAAGGTGTTTGTTTTTTGTATTTTAGTGGTCCAGAGTTGGATATACATATAAAATTTGTTGTATCTTCTTGTTAAAATATACTTTTATCAATAGAAAATGAATTTTTGCCCTCTTTTACAGTTTTTGATTTATAGTCTACGTTATATGTTTCCAGCCACTACTCACTTTTTATATCCAATTCTATGCTATATATTTGTTCTATCCTTCACTTTCAATTACCCTATCTTTGCTAGTAAAATGGATTTATTGCAGGTAGCATATATTTAGGTCTTATGTGTCTATCAATTTGAACTGTATTTGTGTTTAGATTCGTGAATTTAATCTATTTACATTCCAGATTTTTATGATAAGTATGAACTTCCTCCTATCATTTTTTAAAAATTTCTTTCCTTCTTGTTTAGTTTTGTTTTTATTGTCCTCTGTTTCTTCCATCTCTCTTATGGATTCTTGTGATACAGTATTATCTTTTTATTTTGTTTATCTGTTCTTCTGTGTTTGCATCATGGTTGTTATTATCCTTCTATTTCTAGTGTAGGGCCCCCTTTATTATCTTTTTGTAGGTTTGATCTGTTGGTGAAGAATTGCCTAAGTTTTCTACTTATCTGGAAAGAATTTAAGTCTCTTTCAGTTTTGAAGGATATTTTTTCTGAGTATAGTTTCTGGCTTAGCAAGATTCTTTTTCAGGAAATTAATCTCATTCCATTTTCTTCTGACCTATAAAGTTTCTGATGAGAAATTATCAATAATCCTAGTAAGAATTCTCTTTATATGTGACTTGTCACTCTTTTCTTGCTATTATTACAACACTTCCTTGTATTTTTGAGACTTTTAGTACAATATCCCTTCATAAAATTTTTTTGGTTGAATCTACATGGAGTCCTTTCAGGTTCTTGGGTCTCGATGTCCATGTCTCTTTGAAGTCTTTGGAAGTTTTCAATTCCTTTTTCCTCTATGTCTACACCTTTTTCTCTTCCTGTGATGTAAACATTTGCTCACTTAATTGTCTCATATAACTGTCAAAATATTTCTTCATTCTTGGTGACTTTTTAATTTTCTTGGACTACAGAGTTACGTAAGACATATATTGAGATATTCCTTTTCCTGCTTGTCTTAGTATGTTGCACAAGCTTTTATTGAACTTTTCTGATTTTGTTGATTGAAGTTTTTAGTTCTAAGATTTCTGATTTTTTTACAATTTTGATCTGTTCAATAAATTTTGCATTCATGTCCTGAAATGCTTTTGTCATTTTTCAATCAATCTACCTGTATTTTATTGCTTCTTATCAAATTTCCTTTGGATAATTACTCCAGCTTCTTTCCTAGGTCATAAGTGTCCTGCAGCATAAGATCTATTTCTGGAGAATTCTTTTCCTTGGGTGCCATGATTCTTGTGTCCCTGTTTTGACATCCATGCACATGGTGTAGCAATGGCCTCTTTCAAGTTTATAGAGTGGCTTTTGTAAAAACCTACCTTGGTTATTTAGATAGAAACAGTGATCTTAGTCAGGTAGCTGCTTTGTTGTTCGAAACTAGTCTCTCAGTGATTTCTTTAGTGTCTATGAGAACTTCAGTAATATAGATTACAGTGGTCTATAAAAGTAATGCCTGACTTTGTAGGGAATTTTTTCACCTTCCACAGAATCCAGTACTCACGGCCCCAGGATTTGTGGTGGCTGCTGCCACTCTCTCAGTGATTTGGGATCCTGGAAATTATTGTCACATTTCCTTCATGTAAGGACTGTTGACACCAAGATTTGTAGTGCCAGCAGCCATAGTTTCTGAACCACATGATGTGAATGAGATCTTCTCTAGGACCTCAGGATGAATGTGGGAAATGTCTAGAGATAATGATAACAGTCTTCTGCAGAGCTTAAGGGATGAACATAAGAGATGCTGGAATGTGTGGCACTAGTAACTACACATTTGAGAATATGGAATAAAAAAAAAAACTTTGCTTATAGCACAGGTAGTAGCTTTTCTGAAGCTGCAAGTCCAAGGTACCAACTTCTTTAAGTCCCAGTAAAAAGCACATCTAATACCAGGGCTTTTCACTTTAGCTATGATCCCAAATGGATGGATTGTGGGAAGGATCATCCTTACTTTCCCTTCAATGTGTTCAGGTGGTGCCATGGGTTGGAATCATAGATAGCTGTGTTCCTGGAACAATGGAACATGGCCGGGACTTTCCTCAACTCTTGGTAGGTAGGGGTAGGTGAACCCAGGATTTTGCACCAGCAGCTGCAGTCCCAATGGTGGGGACTGGTGCGAAGACCTTATTAGTTTCCTCATTAGCGGTGCTTGTGGGACTCAGAGTTATGGCTATGGCAGCCACTAGTTCTAAAGCTACAGGATCCTGAAGGAATTCTTTACCCTGCACACCAGCCTAATGTTGCTGGTAGCATCAGCATCAGGCCCTGAGCAATGAGGATATCTAGTAGTAGCCTTTGTAGACCCTTAAATTCTGGGCTTGTGGGAGACCAAATATGTGTTCTTTTATTGGAGCAGAGTCTTTCTTGGCTAGGCTAGTGCCTCAGATTGGATTTAATATCTCTAAGAACTTGGACTTCTTTTGCAGTTAGATTTGCTAGATGCTGCTATGATTGGAGTTGCTGGCAGTTTCCCTCTTGCTTCTCCCCAGCAGTGTGTGTTCCCTTGGCCAGGGAGCCTGGGCTGAAGATGCAGTTTGCTTTGTTCTTTTTTCTAGTTTGCGTTTCCAACAGTGTGATGTTTAGGTTTTGTGTGACTTCCTTGTTGATGTCCAGAGTTCTACCTCAATCTCTTTTCTGGGAATAAAGATCTTCCTTTTTGGACTTAGCACTTCTTTATGGGAAAGTTACATACTAGGTACTACTCTTCAAACATCTTGGCAGCAAACCAGGTATTTTTCATTGTTTCCTAGTAGCAAATGTATTTAAATCTATGAATAGTCCTCTGCATATAGTTGTGGCAGATATATCTATATATTTAGATGATTATTGCTTTCAATATCATTATTTTAATGGATTCTATCATTTAAAATGGAAACCACACATGCTTGTATTTCCAGCACTCCAGGGGGCTGGGACCAGGGGATTACAAGTTTGAGCCCAACCTAGGTAACTTATAAACTTAACAAAATGCTGTCTTGAAGTTTAGAAAATAAATGCAACAAAATAAATGAAACTGAGTATGTAACTCAGGGTGAAGGCCCCGGGGTCAGTCCCCACAATATAAAATATAATTTTTAAAACTATTTTCTGCTCAATTTGTATCCCACTTTACTAGCAGGAAGTTTACTAGTTTGGGAAATGTTTAATAAATGAATGGATTTCCAATTTAATCATCCTGTAAGTTTATAGACACATAAACTTTTCAGACACAGACACATGCTCTAACAACAAATTTTTTAAAAATTAAAAATGAAGTGCTCCTGGGGAATAGGCATCTTTTTAAATTGTTTCATCTAGGTAAAACTTGAAAAACAACTGAATATTCAATTATTTTCCATACATGGCAGTTTATATCATGTAACAACTGTTAACAAATTATATACTGTGTGTGTTACTGTGTTCATGCTGCTACAGTGAAATATCACTCAGTAAGGAAGAAATAAATCACAGAAATTCATTTTTCACAGTTCTGGAGGCTACAAAGTCTGAAGTGTGATTTCTTCACTGTTGGTTCTGGTGAGGGTCCTCTTCTAGGTTTCAGGCTGATGCTTCCCACTTTGTTCTCGCATTGTGGAAGGAATAATAAATTCTTTAGGACCTATTTTAAAGTGGCACTTAGGCCTTACAATCTAACCCAAAGCTCTTATTTCCGAGTACCATTACCTTCAGGCATTAGAATTTTAACAAATGAATTTTGTGGAACAAAATTCAGCCCACAAAACTATGTAATAAGGATGTTACATGTCTATGGAAGTTATCACCTAAATAGAAGCTTACTTTCTAAATACAGATGTTCCTTCCCTTACAGTGGGGTTATATGCCAATAAGTTATAAGTTGAAAATACTCTAAGTTAGTGTCTTAGTCACTTTCTGTTGCTGGGACAAAATACACAACACCTGCTATTTAACAAAGAAGAGTTTATTTTGGCTCACAGTTTTAGTGCAGGGTCAGTCAGCTGGCTCCAAGGCAGAAACAGGAAGCAGAGGGCAGTGGGAATGGAAAAGGTGCTCAACTCATGGCTATTGGTAAGCAGAGAGAGAGAGAGGGAATGGAGGAGCAGGACGGGAGATATACTTTTCTAGATCTACTTCCCAGTGAAGTACTGGTTCCTTACAGATCTCATCTCTTATCAGCACATTCAGCTTGGAGAGTTGTGTCCCCATATCTAAAGATCCAAACACCTTTCAGAAATATGAAGCTGTTGGGGACATTTTAAATCTAAACCATTACAGTCTGAAACGGGTGTAATGGACCTCTCCAGAGCACATTATAGTTTACAGCACAATACACAGAGTACATTTTTTCCCCCTTGTGATTATGCGGCCAGCTGGAGACTGTGCCTCACTGCTACTGTCTGATATTTCAAAAATGGCTTGGACAACATGTTTCTAGCTGGGAAAAGGTCAAAATTCAAAGTACAGCATGTTTCTGAATATCTCCTCCCTGTGCAGCACTGGACAGTCATAGCATTCTGTGCAGCAAAAGTTAGGTACACCCCTTACTTCCTATTTTACATGGGGAAAATATACGGTCTTTATAGATTATTTTAATATTTTAATAATAATAATTTCTAAGCCATAAAATAAATGCATCAGGGTTTGCTAATTTTTGTAAGTGACAGTTAAGAAAAATGGCTAGAGCTTTTCCTGGGCAGCAAAAGCACACATTAAAAAAAAAGACTAAGGGATGGGCCACAGTGTAGAGAGAAGAGCTCACAGGGAGACTCATGTGAAGACAGATTATCTTTATGGTCTCTCTTTTAGCTGCCTTCCCAGATCTTACCACATTTTATGGACCCTGAAATCCTAATGTGAGGACATCTGTTTAACAGCCAATGAATCAAACAAATGATTCCCACAGGGCTCTAAAACCTCAAAGTTTGGCTTACAATTTGTGTCAAATGATTTTTAGTGGGTTCACTACCTAAAAGTAAGCCTCTGTAAGATGATATGATAACTGCTGTGCCTCTAAGGGAGTTTTGGTTGCATGGACCCATGACACGTCCACCTCAAAGACAACTTGACACATTTAGAGACTCACACAAAGAAATCAGAACAGCTCTGCAACAAGTTTTATTGAGCCATCTAAATGTAAACCCTACCTTAGAATTTACAAGGGCTTACTTTAAATAAGAATTTAGCGACATTTTCTGTAAACAGCCAGTAATTCTTTTCAGTTTTGCAAACTATGTTGTCTTCTCTAGTGTGACTGCAGCCACCAGACAATGTATAAATGAATGGATGTCACCGTGTTTCAATAAAACTTCATTTAAAATAAAACAGAAAATGGATTTATCCTCCAGCCTTCTCTGGTTTCAAGATTTGTTTGGTTTTATTCATTAGCAGGGTAAAATATATTTGGAAGTATTACGCTAAAACCCACAATTGTGGATAAATAATGTTTTAATGTAAATTTCTTATTATTCAAATTTATATTTATGAAAATTCCCTCTGATTAACATGTGCTGACTCAGACACCATGGCCTTAGAAGAAATAGGAGGGGAAAATGGCAATAATTGTGCTTGAGTTTATTATTTGATTAGAAATAAGGACTCGTTAGATTCTGTTTATGAACTGATGTACCTACATCGTTTTACACACATGTCATTGATTCCTCCAGATAATCTTCAATTCTGAGGAAGTCCCAGACATTTTAATTGTCTTTTCTAAGATATTTAAAGCAATTTACATAGCTCATTAGTGTTTACTTGGTCATTTTTATGGCCCGTTATTTCCACAAAAGAATTACATACTTCTGTCTGTCTTCCTGAACCTCTCATGCTGTTGGGAGTTAAATACACATATCATTGTACACTTCAACTGGACTGGAAAATCTGAGCCCTGTCTACAAATCTTTAACTACTAGTATTTTAACCTGTTCATCTCAACAAGCAAGAATGTAGATCTACAGTAAGTAGATGTTAATGCTGATACTGAAATCAGCGTGCTTGGCTTGATAAAGCAGGTTGTACCTGCACAGGCTGTGTGAGTTCATTCAAACTGCTGATCTGTCTAAGCTTCAATTTTCTAGAATGAAACTGGTAATGATCAGAATACATGCTTGGTGGTATTCTTAAAGGTTTAACTATGATAATCTCTAAAGTTGTTTGAAGAGTACCAGAACATTTTAGACAAAATTAATACTGGGAAAATATATTTTCAATGTGTAAGACCAATGTCTATGTGGAATGTATAAATTATACCCTCAAACTAACAATAATAGCAGCAAAGCACATCAGCCTTGATAGGTACAGTAAAGTAATATTTTAAATAAGAACTTGTATCTAAAGCTGTATTCTAAATTTCCAGCAATCATAAAAATGTATATTGAAATAAATATGAAATATTATTTTTATATTATTATATATAGTATATTACATATTATCACTTCATAATATCATATGATATATTGTAATATTAATATTATATTATATATTCCATAATATTAATATTACATAAATAAACATAAATTAGAAATTGAGATCATTTGATCTTCTGATGATGGGCAGAAACATTGGGAACACTTGGGACCCTGTTGGTGAAATGTAAACCGGCACAGACGTTGTAGAAAACAGTCCAGCAGACTTCAACGAAATTAAGCATGCATTACTGAAATACCTTACCTTGGATTTTTTCCCACCCTTCCAGATTGCCATTTTGAAGAAAAACTCATGTACAGATTCATATAGGCTCAAGTACAAGATATACATACCTGCGGTACTGTTTTTATACAAACAGAGAATTGAAAGCAACCTAAACAGCTTGCAAAAGTGATAAATAAAATTTGGTGGATTCTTTCCATTCTTTCCATAACGCAGTAGAAAGAAGGAATGAGAGTTTTACACAGTAAAACAAATAATCCACCAGGCAATGTTTAATGGGGGGAAAAAGTGAAAAATTTCCTCAGCATTGTTTATGTGGATTAAACTTGCACCAGGAAGACTGTATCATATCTTTAAGGACATATACAGGTCCTAGAACGTATATTAAACACTTTTATTGTCCTCTACATGGACGGCATGAATAGGTGAAGAGAGAATAATTTTTAAAAAGTAGAAGAAACTAACCTGGCAGGGACAATGACTATAGTTTCTTATGAATTTCAGAGGATCTGTGGTTTAAAATATTGTAATAATTTTCTTTAAAGAACATATTCATAATCACCATCCCAGGTTATTACCAATATTTCTTTGATTTCCCAGTTTCCCCTCGTTAAAAAGAGCCTCCTATATTCCCTCCTTATTAGTAAAAGATTTCTCTGTTCAACTGATAGGGAGAAAAACACAACACTTTTTAGTAACCTGCTTGCTGATGTGTGTTTACTCTGCTCATTAAACAGTGTCTTACTCTTTCTAATTAAAACTGTCCCTAATGGAGTTGCCTTAGGGCAGATTGGAGTTCCTTAGAAATGATGAAATGGGCAAAGGAACTCTTGATATTCTAAGCTACTCTGTTCCTCATATTATCAGATGGCATTGGCCGCACATCTCTACATTCTTATTCAAAACTTTGTAATCTTGCATCAGATACAAAATAATAAGTGAAAAGGCAAAACTCCAGAGCCATACCATGCAAGCTCATAAGAATCTGGTCCCTGGTGGATTCCTTTATCACCATAATTTATTAATACCTTATACTTACAATACACAATAAAGTAGGCATATTAGGTTAAACTTGTCACCAGAGAAGATAGAATTTTTTTAAATTACTGAACAAATTTAAAAAACTATCATATAACATTCCTTGACTTGTAATCTCTAAAAATGACTTTCCTAAACCCATTTGATTTTTGTTATCTAAACTGTTTATCCTTTCCTCTGGCCTTCTCCCTTAGCTTTGTGGCTATCTAGGGGGATTTAATTTGAAGGTCTCTATAACTTGATTGATGAATATGACAATATAGTCCAAGTCAGTAACTGCCACAGAGGCTGATGTATCGATTGTGCAAACAACTGAATTACTGAAATAACATTATGTTAAAAAAGTAGATTTATTTTAAGCTTGAAAACATCATTGTACAGGTAACAAAAGTGGAGGGGAGACATCTCCCTTGAACTGGCACCCCTTATTTAATATGTGTCACAAGGAATGATGTAGCTAAGGAAACTCTTAATATGATCAGGTACTCTGTGGCTTGGCAGAAATATCTCCAGGCTTACATAAAGATGGGATCATTATCTGATGTGCCTTCAAGTAAGTAGGATGCTAAAAGCAGAAAACCTTTGGATCTAATTTGTCCCGCCAAGTCATCCTAAAGTATATCCAGATGGTGGGTCTTTGTCCTACTGTATTCACATGACAGAGCATGGAAAAAATGATGATTATTTTAATGTCATTTGCTTGTTAGGTTCTGGATGTCACTCCTATTTCTTTCATATTGCTTTGTTTTATAATGGAGTTGTCTGGCCTCTGCTTATCTAACCATTGTATTTTAGAAAAATGTAACTTATTTTACTTGACAGGCTCAGAAGTAGGGAAAAATTTGCCTCAGGATGAATTATACCTTGACCTTCACCTACATCTAATTTAGATGAGACTTTGGACTTTTAGAATTTTACATTAATTTTACTCTTTTAGATGAGAGTTTGGATTTTAGAATTGATTCTGGGATAATTTAAGAGTTTGGGGGCTGTAGCAACATAATGAATATATTTTGCATGTGAGACATAAAATTGGGGGTCCGGTAGGGGTGTAATATAAATTAAATGCTTGTGAAACTCCCCGAATTCATACGTTCAGATTCTTGTGAAATCCCCCAAATTCATATGTTCAAATTCTAACCCTTAGAAGTGAGGCTTTGGGGAAGCAACGTGGTGTTGAAAATAGTCTTTTATGAGACAGATTCATGTTTTTATAATGGAGGACTTAGCTCTCTGTCATCTAAGAAGTGGTCTCTCATCATACACTTAATCCTCGATACATTGACTTTGTACTTCTGAGATTTGAGAAATGTGAGAAGTAATTTTGTTCATTGTAATGACAATCTATGGTAGTTTTCATTACCTGCCTAAGGATAAGTTATCCTGTTTTAGTCTACTTTGTCTGGCTATACCAAAGTACACTAGGCTGGGAATTTTTTAAAGAAAACAGGTTCATTTGCCTCAAAATTCTGGTGTCCAAGAGGTACAGACAGCATGGAACTGGAATCCTCCCAATGGGCCCCCTGGCTGAACTCTTTTATGGTAGAAAAATGGCAAGAGAGTGAGCTGAGACAGCCAAACTTGCTCTATGACTATTTTCTGAGAAGTGCATCCTGTTCCACAGGACTAGATACACTCCTGGAGGACAGCATTAATCAACTCACAGGGAAGGAGTCTTCAGGACCTAATTACCACCCACCAAACTCCACCTCTTAATGCTTCCACCATCTCATCACCATTACACTGAGCTTCTAACACACAAAACTGGAGGGAACAAATCATATCTCAATCATAGCAAAGCATTCTCTTGCACCCTTGTCGGGTGAGGTAGGGAAGGTTGAAAGAGTATAAGAAATAATCGAGGTGTGTTAGGTACGCGTACCAACTCCCCACAGGAACATAGTCATTCTGTACCACAAACAGGTACTAATGGAAGTAAAAATTTTAAAAAAGAAATAAAGAAAATAGGAAACTAGAAAACAAGCAAAAAGATTGAAAATAAAAGTATTTAATGTAAAAAAGTCATATCACAGCCTGCATTCAAAGTCGGATATATATCATTAGCAATTTGCAACTACTTTAACATTCCTTTAAGGTCAAGAATATCTTTTACCAGAAAAGTACAGTATATCTACGTGCACCCATGTTTTACTCAATTTGTGCAGAAAGCAGAGGAACAACAAATGTTTTCCTTTACTAAATTCATTAAAAGTATGATTTCAACTCTGTCACTTTCACAGCAAATTAAAAACTCAGAATTATAAAAATGACTGTTTCACAGTTTCCAGCGCTTGCCTTAGAAGATGAATATTTAGAGCTGAATACTTTGAGTGTTAGTCTAGTTTTATTTTTTTCAATGTGATATAGATACAGAGTCATTTGTAGAAGGAAATGTGGTGCAAAACCAATATGGAAATCAATAAGCAATAGAAGTGCTATAAATAAATCAGAAAGGAATAAGCCTACCCTGGTCTCTTTACCTACTCTAACTGCTACCTCAACACAAAGAACCTCCAAGCTTACACTGGTCTACATGTTTTTTTGGGACAGGATCTCACTGTGTAGTTCAGGCTGGCCTCAAACTCATGATTGTGCCACAACCTCCCAAGTGTTGGGACTACAAGCATGTACCACCACGCCCGAGCTGCATTTCTTACAATTAGTTGTGTAAAGTACTCCTATGTTCCACAATGCTACCGGCATTTACTTAATTTAAATGATACAGAATAAAGAATTACATATGATAGAAAATATTTAAAACATATATGACATGGTGTTTCAGTCTACTGATCACCCCACAATCCTTTTCTAACGGGTCTGAGGCTTATACAGATAAGTGGCATGGATTTTTCCTGTAAGGTATGTTTTTCCCAAGAAAGCACTAACTTTCTTTGGCAAAACTCAAATTCAAGGTAGCTTCTCACACATTGCAGCTTTTGTGATGGAGGCATCTTATAATGTCTCCACCAGACCTGCTGTCTGTAGCAGAGCAGGAAGCAGTCATTCAGACCCATAGCACTTAGCTAGTTATCTCTTTTACTCTAAAGGATATTACCTGATGTGTTCACTTGTCTATGCATTCCCAGACATCTTCATGAGTATATGGAATAAAATTTTGAATTTTAGGGCTACAAATCATGGCAGGAAAAGAATTTTTCCTTCTAGATATCAGGATTGAAAACTGTGATAGTGGAGAGAAGTTTATTAGTATCCCGTAGCTTCCAAAATAAATTATCACAAACTTATGAACTTAAGACAACCAAAACTTATTGTCTCTTCATGCAGATGACCAGAAGTCCTAAATCAAGGTTTCAGCAGGACCATGCTCCATCTGGTGCCTCCAGGGTAAAATCTGTTCTTTTCCTCTCCTCTCTTACAGTGGCCATCCTAGCATGCTGACTCATTCCCTTTCTGCTTTCATTGTTACTTTGTACCTTCCTGTTCTGCCTGTTTCAAATACTCTTTACCTTTCTTTCCTAAGGAAATTTGTCCTTGGATTTAGAACCAACTCAGATAGTGCAGTATGAGCTCATTACCTCAAGATTTTTATTATAGTTGCCAAGACCTTTAGTCCCCAAAAGACAGTAATTGTAGACACCTGAAGTTAGAACAGGTATGTATCCACTTGGAGCCTGTCACTCAACCTTACCTAGCCCACTATGCCTTACAGCCAAATATTGACATCCATTCTCTCGATGACATGCACTCATTTTGTCTCATCCTTCCCCCAAATCTGAGCTCATTGCACTATTAATTTTGAACTAAAAAAAGTCACCTAATATTATCAGGTTGAAAAATCCCAAACCTCATCATACGAATCAGCTAGGAGAGAAACTTTGAGTGTGACTCCCATAAGGGCAAAATTCCTCTCCATCTATGAGCCTATGAAACTAAAAAAAGTAAGTTGTCTGTGTCCAAAATAGAACTACGGAAGAAACATTGATAAATATTCCATTCTTAAAAGGCTACATTGGTCTAAAACAATGGGATTGTCCCAAGCAAGTTTGAAATGCAGCAAGGGAATTTCTATTAGGTTTAGAGACTAAGAATTTTTTTCTGTAACTCAGTAGTCTACCCTCCAGGCTTGTACCTTGACAGCCTCTCCCCTGCTCCAGCAACTCTACTCTACGGTCATTCTTTCCCTCTCTTAAAAGGTATTGCATGTTTATAGCTAAGCAGTTCTCTTAGCCCAATTTCTGATAGATAGAATTGCAGAAATCTGACAGCCTTCTTTCATTTCATCCCACTCCTGTCCCTGTCAGGCAAGAAAGGGAGTTTTTCTGCAGATATAACATTCTTAAAAACCTATGATTCTTTTGTATACATCAAGAAAATTCTCATCATTAGACAGGAGTGTCCTCTACAGATCATTTCTGGGTTATCACCTCGCTATTCCCGACTTCCTGAGATAGGCAACTGCATCTATGAGTCACAGGCATAATATCCTGAGCAAAGGGCTGTCTTAGGCACCATTTTCGGACATACTTTCCTAAGAGTAAATGTCCTAATTTCAGCTTCCTTTTCTATTTTTCTTTTTTTTTTGGCTGGTACCCGGAATCGAACTCACGACCTTGCGCTTGCCAGGCAGGCGTTGTGCCACTGAACTAAATCCCCAGCCCCTCAGCTTCCTTTTAATCTAACTAAAGGATCTCTCAGAACATCAGGCGCTATTTCTCTTTTGCCTAATTGTCTTTCTCTTACTTCATATTTTCTTCTTACACTTTTCTATAAGGAGCAAAGAGAAACAAAGCCACATCTTCAACACTTTGGCTGGAAATTCCCTTGCCTAAATGTGCATGTTTATTACTACAAAAACTGCTTTCTCTTGAAAACTGACTTCAGCCAACTTAAATGCAATTCAGCCAAATTTTTATGCCACCATATAACAAGGGTTGCTTCAGCCTTCACCAGCAACAATTTTAATACTCATGTTTCTACCAAAATTCTGTGAGTGATAATGCAAATATTATCTATGACCATAGAAATCTGCAAGTATATAATTTCAGTTAAGGACATACATATCTCACTAGCTTTTATTGTGAAATTATTACTATGGATGGAGGCAGATCTCACGCTCATGGTCAAGGTAGAGCCACTTGAACAGGAATGCCTAAAGAAAACTGAACAGAACTTTAGGAGGTAGTTGTTACATTTTCGTTCTTTTTCTTTCAATTTGAAGCAAGGTCTAATTGGCATTATCAAAAGTAAAAGGCTTTGTAAAAAATTTTATTGTTCATCTTTTTAGGATTCTTCTAATTGCTACAACCAGATCCTTTCTGTCATATATAGTTCAGAAACTTTCTATTTTCAAACATAACAAACAGATGATTTTTAAAACTAGAGTCATCACATGTGACAAAGACCACGATTTTCAACAACCTCTCAATCTTAATCCACATCTTCATTTTACCTTTTCTGGGATGGATACATTCTACTTCTTTGTGCTCTATGCTCATTTCACTGATTATAATCTCTATTTAAAATAAGTTTCTGCATTTTTTGTCAGAGGAAGTTATTCATAACTAATCGCTTTCTCACACACACACAGCTCAATCTGATTACACTATCACCTTCCTACCCATTACTCTAACGCACATCAAGTCCTGGACTTTTGTTATATGTACTTTTATCAGTTTATATTCTTCACAAATGCAAAAGGTACAATTGATTAAATAATTTTGAATAATATTTCTTTATTATCTGGATGAAAAGATTTCAGGACACAAGTATATTTTCCCTTTAATTCTTCATTATATCCAAAGTATCTAGCACATTGTATGCCACATTGTGAATTCAATAGACATTTAAGAATGAATCAACAGATTGAAGAACTGGTTTAATGGAAACCAGTGGTTTAATGGAAACCAGAACTGGTTTAATGGAAACCAGTGGTTTAATGGAAACCAGATTGAAGAACTGGTTTAATGGAAACCAGATGAACTTGTAGGTGCTTGTTTAGATGGAAGTAATTGCTCCTGCACAGAGAAAAGGACTTGGGCAAACAGACTTCAGAAGTTTTGTTTTTGTCCCCATTGGCCAGAAACTTAAGTCTATTTCCAGAAAGATCAAGACATTTGGAGGAACATTGGAGATTAAGTAATTTTTATAAAATAGGGACTTTTACTCTTCTGAGATGAGTTCTGGCTATCACATCTCTCCCATATTTTGTCTATGGATTTTCCAAAGTATAACAAAGCTAAAGCTCTGTTTTCCTTTAATACTGAATAATAGAGTGATCGCTATGATATCTAAGATTCTCTCGGATCACAGGGAGGTACAGCTAAACAATGATGATATACAGTTATCAGAAACATAGAAGAATATGTGACAGTGTTGAGTATGACAAAGTATTGTAGTGTTCACAGTACAATTAACATGTAGCTATTTATTAAACTGACCAAAACTTTGCATTTATTATCATAAATGTGAGAAATTATTTTGAATGTGAAAAACAATAAATAAAAAGTTTTTTGATATTTATGTGAGACTCCCAAAACATAAAAAGAATTGATCCTCCAAGTGAGTTATGGTAACCCTGGAAATGAAATTTATGTACAGTCCAGCTTCTATATCTGCAGGTTCATCAACTATAAATTCAATCAGTCAAGGATGGAGAATAGTGCAAAAACAATTATATCTGTACTGAATATTGAGGACATTATTCTGGTGATTGTTCCCTAAACAATCCAGTTTGACAATTCTTTCCACAACATTCTTATTGTATTAGATAATGCAAGTAATCTAGAGATGATTTGATGTGGATATTTACATTTATTTTTGTATGTTTTGTCCCACTTTTCCTTAACAAATTCTTCACTTCATTGGTCCTGAGAAATATGAAATACCCTTCTTAGCTTCATAATTCAGTACACTTTTATAGACTCTAAGTAAGGGGAGTCCTCTAAAATATAAAAGTAAATATATATAAGTCAATATAATGACATTCTTGAAAGGTAAAAATATCAATAAATTGAAATCAAATGAACCAAAAAGGATTTTTATTATTACATTACTTTTTCATTAATCTATTTTTATTAACTTATTAGGGTGCTCAAATTAATTACACAATTGGGGAGATATATACTTACTGTTGCTTAAACCATAGTATATATCACCTTGTTGATTCTAAGCAGAAAGAATCATTTTCCCCCTCCAATTACCATACTAGTATAAAATATAAACTATGCATTCTTTTTCTCTGATTGACAAGTTCAATTTTGGACATATATTCTAACTAATGGAATGAAAATTGCAATATGTGACTCAGTTACAGTTGTCCAATTGTCTATTTTGTAAAGGGAGAATAGTTTGAGTTATGTACAATTTCATTGTGTTTGTATCATAGTATCTTAACTGACAATATCACTATTGGTAAGTGGGGTTTAATGACAAGCTAATATTATGCACATGGCAATGTCCAATTGTATATTTTCTATCTATTGTTACCAATGGAAGAAATGAATCTTTATTAATATTCAAATATCTTCATACTTACATTTGACATGAGCATATTTGGGATTGAGCAGGGTCTTCAACCAATGGCATATAGTCTCTGTCTATGTAGTACTAAACAAACATATCCAAGTTCTAGTCCCAATATAATCTCTCCCTACCTCTAAAAATATATAACAAGAAAAATTAACTAAAATGGGCTAACTTTTTAATAACTAAGAAATGTTTCCAAATATCTCATTTTGGCCTTGTCCAAATTCGTGGGCACTGCATATTTTACATGACAATTTTGAAGAAACTAAAATGACTTGATGGTTTTTAATTTTTCTATGTGTGGGACTGTTCATGACAACTGATATGAACTGAAGGACAAATGCTACCCAAAAGTACCATGCGACATTTAGTCAATGAAATAACAATAAAAAAGCATGATCTTATTTATTGAGCTAAACCATCTCAAATGTTTCTAAAATATTCTATAATTGAGACAGTAAAAACTGCATATATTCCCCAAATAATGTTTCTTTGAGACATCTTCATCATGAATTTCTACATTTATTACTTTAAGTCTATATTATTTAATAACAGCAAAAAAACAATGATTTCCTGAACTAAGGTAGAGTGTGTGTGTGTGTGTGTGTGTGTGAGAGAGAGAGAGACAGACAGAGACAGAGACAGAGAGACAGACAGAGACAGAGGGAGACAGAGAGAAAGAGATAGAGAGAGAGAGAGAGACAGGGTGACAGACAAGCAGACAAAGAGGGAAGGATAATCAAGAGGGAAAAGAAAAAAAGTATTGGACATTTACTTGAAGACCTAGGTTTTTCATCTATTAAATAATAGTGCACTACTACTTAGCAGTGTAAATTTTTGCCACTTACCCTGTCTGAGACTCAATTCCCTTACGTTTAAAATGAAGAGATAAAATTCTTGATGTTCTAATATTATCTGAATGTATTGATCAGACTTTCTGCAATTTTATTAAAGCTGACACTTCTAATTTCTTCTATCATTCTAGTGACTTCGTAGAGACTTTGGAGACATAAATTCTATACTAATATTTTTCTAAGCACAATGATCAATACTGTGAATTGATATTTACATAACATTTCAGAAGTAGGAAGAACCAAGTAAGTTAGATTAATAAGAGTTGGTTCGGGGTTACATAGATAAATATTGAAAGGGATGTTATTTCAATCCAAGATTTTAGGGCCAAGTGTTATTTCTATTTCACTTTCTTTCTGTATAAAATAAAACAAGAACAACCTGAATTTTTTTTCTCATAAACATTGACATCCAATTTGAAGTAAATTAAAGAAAATTTTTTTGTTCAGTCAGAATGTTGAGGTACAATCCCATTTTAAAAAATAAAGTGTTTTTGGAGCTAATGGTTTATATTTGCTTTTTAGTATGCAATCACAAAATCCCATCTGAAATTGTTCAGGAATCTATTCTTGTATTCATGCAAATTGCTGCAGTGCACATGCAAATTGATTCTTCTATATTCACAATGATATACAGTTTGCCATTTTAAAAGTAAGCTGTGTTGCTGAACCAATAGAATGAATAACCAAAAAGCTCCATTGGTCATCTTTGATTTTTATAGTGCAGTACCTATAATGAATAATTTGATAGATAATAACTAGCACAAATATCACCTATATGGAAAATCATACATATTTTTTAAAAGCTAGTATTAACCATCAAATATTAACATAGACAAAATCCATTCCTGGTAAACAGGCAGAAACATATAGATTAAGTTATTAAAAATGTGTGTGGCAATACCATTTTGATGTATTATAGAAACTCCAGTAAGTGATTCTTGTATCAGAACAAAGTTTGCTCAGTATCTCTGCAATGTCCAGAAATCACATAGTATGAATTTATATAGGGAAATGAAATGGTTTTGAAAGCTATTGTAGAAGTCAGCTACAAATGTAGTTCTTATTCAATTTCATATCCAAGAGGAATTTTGTATTTGACAAACCACACTAATTTTAGTTACATTTTAATATATTCTTTCAAATGAATTTCTTTAATTTTCCTAAGTTATGAAAGAAGACAAAATTCTAATGGGACAGCATTCTTAGAATTCTTTGAAATATTTTTTTGTATTCCTTTGGTAATTTTCAGTTTACTTGTTAATGTAAATTAACTCCTACATATGAATTTTAAAAGCTTTATTTTAACTACATTATTTATGCCATTAAAGCACTGTATGGTTGCAATGAGATTCATTTACTTATACAGAATGATTTATTAATTTAGTAAGTTCCATTCATTCTTTCATCCATTCATTGAAAAAATATTTAGAAGCATCAACTGCCTGCCAGATACAATGCGAAGCAATAGGAAAATACCAGTGACAAAACAGTCAGAATCCTTATTCTCATGAATTTACAATCTAGTGGACAGAGACACAAATAAACAAGATTATCAAGAGAGAATATATAATCAATACAGTCGAAATAAGTGAAAGCAGAGTGATGGAATATAGATGTCATTTTACATAGTAAAGTAAGAGAAGCATTCGTGAAAAGGTATTTGAATGAAGTGAAGCAACAAGGTATAACAAAGATAAAAAATATCTTTGTAAAATTCTGCTCAACAGCTTAATATATTTTTATGGGAATTTGTTTTGGGAATTAGTGAAACATTACTTTTAATTGATCAATTACATTAACTGGTTGTTATGAGATTCTACATATTAAAAATTCAGATTAGGTGTTTGTGAATGTTTTACACAATTAATTCTTTAACATTTTCCAAATATATATGTTCTCAGGTTAAGTACATAAACACAAACAATAAGAATTCTATTTTGTGTCATAATTAGAAATCAAACTTTTTTAAGCCAGTGGATGAATATAAAAGAATCATAAGATTCCAGATTTGAAAACAGCCATCAGAAATTATCTAAAAGTCATAGGAGCTCTTCAGCAACAGTGGTCACTCATTAGAAGCATGTCCAGGAAACAAAAATTCATATCATAAAACAACGCATTTTGTTCTTCAACAGCATGCTTATACTAAAATGACAGTTCTCTACAGATGGAACGAATATCTACCTTTTCAATTTATGCAAACACAACTCTCGTGATCTGGTCTAAGAAATGCTCATCCACAAGCTAGTGAGATTCCCTAAATCTGGTAATACAGTCTATTGTCATTAGTATTCTGCAACTCTCAGGAAAGCTTCATGGGCTATTTTAGAAGTAGGCAGTTTGCCAAACTAAGCTGCAACTCTGATTTTCCTCTGGTTCATATTCCCTTACCATCCTCAATAGGTCAATCCCAACTGTCCTCATTGTGTGTCAAGTAGCTTTTGATGCCAATGACATCAGGGCTAAAATGTTGGTAGGTCAACCCAGATCATGACCGTACACTCGAAAAGGACATTTTTCACCATGTTTTAGCCTGCTCTCTTGATCCCAGTCCTGAAAGGTCTAATGTCATTTTGCTCATTCATAAACATAATGTCTCTTTCATTCACCTTACAACAGCAAACAGATGCTTTGTAACAGAGCCCTGATTTTCTGTTTAAAACCAATATGGTAAGGCTTTAGTTTTATCCTCATCAAGTGAGGTGATATATATGATACAATTTTCTGTAACACTGAGGCCATAACCCACAAAATTATGATTTAAAATGCCAAAATATTTTTACAAATTACATTTCAAAGTAGGGCTCATAAATAAGTTCCTTCCTTTTCTAAAATGTAATGATTTTATTGTGGACTTACTATGGTATATACTTTGGATATTCTTCCATCTATAAAGGTGGATGCTCTCTGTCCTGTTCTACTGTTTTGCAGGATACCTGGAAACAATGATGAGTTTCCCATCCTTGAAGATATGTTTCAGTATTTTGAAAAATCATTGCAGAAGAACCACAAGTATCAGATGGAAGATCAAAATTAACACCATTTAATTTCAATTATCACCCAAAGAGGATAATATTCTGCACTACCAATTTGAAGTGATAGCTTTTCTGAGGAGAGAGGTAAAGCTTGATAGGTGTAAATGGCCTTTGTGAAATCCATTTCCCTTAGAAACTTGTTTATGTTTCAAACCTATTTTGCTTGTTTCCCTAGCATAGCTTCAATGAGTTTAGATTGTCTCCATGACCAGAACAAGATCTGACCTGCTAATGAACAAACTTAGGAGCCCTCAGAGATTTTTCCTCCAGTTTTTAATTCATGTTGGACACACTTAATAAGAGTTACATCCATTGATTTCACTGGTAAATAGTCATTCATGTTATTGATTTTGTGGCTCCCATATCCCAACCATGATTCTTGAGAAAATGAATGCATTTGTAGTTATCTGTCAGCCCAAGTACATGGAGTTTTTCTCTGTCAAATACTACCTAATCCAGCTTACAACAATTCCCAGTGTTAGCATTCCTCCAGGAAGAAACTCATAGAAACAAATTGGAAAAACAGAATGAGTAATTCGGTCTTCTTTGCATACATACAAATTACTCTGTGTGCTCCCATCTCTATGAAATGTGGCAATTTACAGCTTTGTTTTTAAGAGAGTGCACAGAAAATAATGTGCAAGAAATTGTTTCCAAAACTTGTCAGAAAGCATTGTTCTTATTTTGATTTTACACAGTTGTATCAGTTGGGGTTTACCAGAGAAACAGATACAAGGCAAAACATATAAGTGCATAACAAATTACAAGTCTGGCTTACACTGGTCAGCTACAGAGTTGTATGGGGAAGCGTGCAGAGAGTGTCTGCATGCTGGAGACTGAAAAGTACAGTCCAAGATCTGGAGCTCATTGCAGTGTCTGTGCAAGTCCATTTCAGGAGGCCAACGGGTCCACAACAGGACACTGAAGAATCTATAATGAAGCTTGGAGAGTCTACCAGAAGGCTGAAGAGTCTCAGGCAGAAGCCAAACAGATTTGACCAAAAACCAGGAGAGGACTACCAAGCTGAAGGTGAAGATTGGCTCCTCCAAAGAACCAACAATCAATCTTTCCTCATTTCCCTTTTCATTGTATGCAGTCCACTTGCCCAGAAGCAAGGGGGTCCTTTACACCCACACCATCTCCATGTGCTCCTCTTGCACAGGCTCATGATGATACAAAGTAAAGACTCGGCCCCTGCTCAGTCACATAGTTACCCTTCTGAACTTCTCACATTGACACAGTGTACAACATCCCAGATCAGGAAGGGTATGTCTTTTTCACCCTGGGATTTAGAACTGTTGAGTTACTTAGCTAATCTAGACTCCTCAAGTTGACATAACATATCAACCATAGCAATCCACCCTTTTCTCTCATTGCTGAGACAAAATTCCAGACACCTAAAACTACAGAAGGTAAAGTTTATTTAGCTCACAGTTTGTGGAGGTTTCAGTCCATAATCAGTTGGCTCCAAGGCAGGGTGGCATGGCACAGGGGCAACAGTTTAAGGGGGCAGAAGACATAAAGGCAACAAGAGCAAAAGGGGCAAAAGCAAGCCTCTTTTCTTCCCTTATATTGCAGGCTGGCTATTCATCCATACCATCTCTGTGACTTCTTCTTCTAAAAGATCAGGATGTTTACAAAGTGAGGACCCTGCCCTGCTGCTGAGTCACTTAGTTAAGTTTCTAAACTTCTCAACTCTCAAACTGACAAAATGTCTCAACCATTACAATCCACCCCTTGTCCACTTGGAAATGAGACACATTTCTTTAAACTGGTCTCCAGATACAAAGACATACTTATTCTTACTGTTTCAAAAACTTGAACATTGTAACACAGATTTAATAATCCTTAAGAACCAGTATTAAATCGATCATCATTATATTACATTAGAACCATAACATTCTGCCACTGACTCCCCATAGACTCAATGACATCCCTTTATGCAGCAGGTATCTAGTCCATCTTAAAGAGCTGCAAAACTACTAATAGTGTTAGCTTTGCTGAAATGTCCAAGTCTCAAGTCTCTGAGATTTAAGGCAAAATCTCAGCTGCAAACCCTGTATGGATGAAAACAAAGTTAAACACTTCCAACACTCAGTGTCATAAGATAAACATTTTCATTCCAAAAGTTAGAAATGGGAATACAAAGGACTGGAAGCAAAGCAAGTCCAAAATCCAGCAGGGCAAACATTAAGTCCTGTAATTCTGCATCCAGCATCTGAAGCAATCTCTGGCACATTTTGAGTTCCAAAGGACTTGTGTAGTTTCACTCCTATGGCACTTCTGGAGGTAATAGCTCCCATGACTTCTCTCTTGGGCCCATTTTGTTCCCTCTGTGCAGCTTTCCTTAGATGATCCACATTCCTGGTTTTTCCAAACTTCTGAGGTCTCCACTGCACCTTTGACTTCACACTTATATCTTCACACACTGCCCCCTCAAGGGTACACTGGCTGGCTTCCCAGGCCTTCTGAAATTGGGGTGGAAGCCATCTTAACCTCACAACTCTTGCATTCTGTATGTGCTTAAAACTAGCACCATCTGGATGATGCCATGGTCTGCTTCTACCTGGAACAGTCACCAGGCATCCTTTCTGCAGGGGTTGAGTGCCTGAATTGCTGGGCACTCTGAATCCAATTCTGAGGAAAAATTTCATATGCTGCCACCATTCTGGAACCTGATGTGGTCACTGCCATTCTTGAACATGTTGCTCTGGGGCTTTCTACTCAAAGCAAAGAATTTCATTTTTGCAGTTTTAAGGCTGCAAAAGGTGGAGACTTGCTGCTTCTTGTGATGGCCTTGGGTCATCTTTTATATTCTCCTGTTCCTTCTCAGCAATCAAGATCTCCTTAGTTCAGTCTTTATAGTCCACAGCTTTACTGGAGCTTCCTTTCTGGCCAGACTCACAACATTTTAAATCATCCTTCTGGGCTCTTTGCTCTTGATTCTCAACATAAATCTGTCTAAAATCCCCCAACCAGAGCCAACATTACACTGCCTAAACATTAGACTGCCTTCACATTAGACTGCCTTGAAACTTCTGCCAGATTAATTAGTCTACCACCCTTAATCTCAGTCTCAGGCAAAGTCTCTGGACACAAGCAAAGTGAGGACAAACTTTCTGCCAAGTCATAACATACATCATCTGGAGTCCAAGAACCAACGCAGTCCTTCCCAGGAGAAACTTCCCAAACCAGGTCTTTATGGGCAGGATTTCTATCAGCCTTCTGGTCTTCTGACCTCATATCAGAATCTCCCATACAGAGCAGCATAAGGTGTTCTATTGCTGCTCTCTTAGCTGACATCTTCTAACTTTTACAAACTCTTCCCGCAAGCCATTTCCAAAGGCTCTTGAACTACATGGTCAGATATAGTCACAGCAATGACCACACTCCTGGTACCAAATTCTGTCTAGGTTACTTTTCTCTTGTTGCTGAGACAAAATACCAGACATCCAAAATTAAGGAAGAAAAGGTTTATTTAGCTCACAGTTTGTGGAGGTTTCAGTCCATATTCAGCAAGCTCCAAGGCAGGGAGGCATGGCACAGGGGCAACAGTTTAAGGAAGCAGAAGACAGCAAAGGCAACAAGAGCAAAAGGGGGGAAATTAAGCCTCTTTTCCTCACTTATATTGTAGGCTGGCTATCCATCCACATCATCTCTGTGTCCTCCTCTTCTACAAGATCAGGATGTTTACAAAGTGAGGACCATGGCTGTGTCGGTTTAGGAGTTTATTTTGCAAGGGAACAATATAATACAGGACACATACTTTATATGATTATTTATAATAGTAACCCACAGAACAGTACACAAGAGAGTGCAGGGAATCTGTCCACACACTAAGACCAAGGAATCCAGCTGAGGGCCTGGATCCCAAAACAATGTCCTACATGAGTTGAGCTGAATACCCAGAGCTCATAACAATGCCTCCCATGAATCTAACTGGAGGCCCAGAGCCCATGACAACATCTCATGCAGGCCTGTTTCATGGATCTGCTGGGAAAGCCCAAAGGTCAGTGGTGGAATCTACAAAGTCTGTGCCAGCAGGATGAAGGACCTGTGCTAGCAGGCTGAGGGATCTGCACTGGAGCCAGGAAGTGATGCTCAGAAGAACCAGAGCTCCCCAAAAAGTTACCACAGCCATTGTCGGCAACAGTGAGGTCTTGAGCTCCTCCGATAATCAGGATGGCCAGGTTCCTATCAGGGAAGCCAACGCAGCAAGCTTTTCCTGGAGGATGGCAGTGCACCATCTTCCCCTCTGGAACCAGGAAGCTATGCTCAAAGTGAGGACCAGAGCTCCCCAAAGTGAACCAAAGCCTTTCTCAGTGCTGGCGAGGTCCCTAGCTCCCAAGCTCCTCGGAGAATGAAAACAGCCAAGTTCATCAGGAAAGTCAGCTTCCCACAGCCTCTCTCAGCTCCCAACAGCCTCCCTCTTCTCCAGGTCTGTCTCTATGCTGCTGGCAACAGTCCTCAGGTGGGCCTTCCACACCCAGCACCACAGTTACTCAGTTCAGCTGGGGGTTATAAGTTGACCACCAGTTATCAATCCAATACAGTGGCCCACTGCTAAGACACTTAGTTAACCTTCTAAACTTCTCAGTTCTCAAGTTGACATGTTGTATTAACCATTACAATGGTAATGAGTAATATAACTTTTAATCATAGATTTTCCAGCCAGTAATACTGACAATTATATTTTCTTGATGTTTTCAGCTCTTCAAAATAGGATATAAGGTATTCTATAAGTTAACAAAAAAGGAAATCTAACATGAACAAGATCCAACAAGAGAGATATAACCAAACTGCAATAAGTATGATGGATTTGTGGTATAAATCTGTTTCAAGAAGCCATGTGTCAGGACATAGAACTATAAAGGAAAGCAAAAGAAGTGGTACATGCACTATAAATTATAGAATTCAGGTTTATAGAAACACTACTCTCTTCACTAAAGCCAGTCACTTCTGGTTTCCTGGGAATTACAGTTCTCTTTACCAAATTATTTAGACTTCTATTGTCTCTCCCATAAACAAAGCAATCACACAACACAGAAGAAAGTGGATTCCTGGAAGATCATCTGAAAACTCTTAAGGGCATAGTATCCCAATAACATGATATTGTAATTCTGTAGATCTGAGATCTCCTAATGTAGTCCATTTTATGAAAAGCAAACATATGCTCACTTTGAAAGTTACCAAATAAAATATACGAAGATATGGAAAGGAGTCCTCTCTGTTCTAGATCGTGTTGAAAAGAAAGGAAGGAAGATTCTGGTATTAATTATAGATTCTAGGAGCCAGGCGTGGTGGTGCATGCCTGTAATCCCAGCACTCGGGGGGCTGAGGCAGGAGGATCATTGCAAGTTCGAGGTCAGCCTGGGCTACAAAGTGAGCTCAAGTTCAGCCTGAACTGCATAGCAGGACCCTGTCTCAAAAAGACAAAAAATAAATTATAGATTCTAGCAGTGTCAGAGCCACAAGGGAAGGTTTTGATATTGAATAGCAACATGAATAAAGAAAATGGAATTCATGTCTAGGTCAAGAGTATAAACTAAATAACTCAATTTCATGACAAATTCCTTAGTTATAAGGCAGAAGAAACAAATGGAAACTACTGAACAAAAATCGCACCACAATTTTCCTCCTCTTTTTAGATTTCTCTATTGCTTTCTTTTCTTAATTCCACTATTCTCCTACACCTATTGACCTGATTATGCAATATACAACTTGGTCTAAAACAGAAACTTTTCGAGGCTTTAAATTATGAAAACTTTGTGCACTCTTCATACAGAGAATATGAAAAGAGATGGTATGCCTTATTTCTAGATGTCTCCCCAAAGTGTCATGTGTTCATACGTGTGGCTTTTGAGATGTGACTGGATTAAGGGTGTGTGATACCGGATCATGGGTGCATGATTCTGGGCTGAGGAAATATCAGTGCATTCCATAATAACTATAAGAGTACAGTGAAGATGTTGATTACCTCAACCATTTCTAAGTCTTTCTCAAAATTACCTTGTCTAATTTAGATAAATCATTTATTGAAGAGCATATGTTACCACAAATATAGGGATAATAGGTACAGAAAGACAGAATAACTCTAAGCTGTAATGCACCTGCTGTGGAGTCACATAGTCCTAGGTTCAATAGCAGCTTACCATCATATATGTGTGCAATTGGGGAAATTCCCTGAGCTTCAACTTTCTAACCTGCAAAATGGAGAGTGAAGGGATGATTTTCAAAGGTTAAATGGGATATGTTAGGAATTTCACAAAATGCTTGTCCTTCTGAAATTCTCAATGATAATTTGCAATAGTATTCACAGCAACAATTAATTGTAGGAGAAAGAAGAAGTGAAAACGTTTTTTTTACTGGAAATAGATAACTACTTTGGTGGTTCATGTTTTAGATGCAGAATTAAAGATGAGTAATCCTGATAAAACTACAAAGAAAAATGACAAATTATGAAAATAAGCTTTAGCACTGCCTAATTACCCTGATTCAGAGAAAGGACAAATTCCTTAAAAAAAAAAAAAAAAAAAAAAAAAACTGTTATGCAGCAGTTAGTATTAAAGAAAAGCCAAAACAGTTCATGACTTCTACAACAGGCCAACCAACCCACTGGGAAGCAGGACTCTGTTCCTATGCCATTATCAGTATATAAATGATAGGAACAAGGAGTGCAATTTTAATAGAGGATTGGACCACAGGCAGACACAACGTATACACAACAAAGGTGTTAATTTAATACTCTTGTCATCCCACAAAATAAAGAAAAACTGAATTGTTTATATACAGTCCAATAGTTAACTTTTAAACATCATTCCTCTCTTGCTATCACCAAAGAACAAATACTTGATTTTGCTGATTTTGATGGAGGGGTATATTGGAGTCTTTTATATTTTCTCTTTGCTCAAAAATAATGCATACAATACCAGTTCTGACATTCTCTGCCACATTGTATGTATGTTTTATTTTCACTTCTCCATAAATTAGAAGCATACTCATCAGCAAATGTAGTTATGTTTAACTATCCGTTTCACTACAATAAAAATAGAAAGTATCATTGTGAGTGGGTTAGATGTTTCTATACTAAGTTAAAATGTATCTTCTTCTTTTTTAATAAAATAGTTATGACAATGCTGTTTTGGAGAAAATGGCTTGATAAAGCAGAAAGAGGTAAGACCCCTTGCTAGCTTAGTTACTTATTCACTAACAAGCACTGTGTTGTGTAAGTGCAGACTTAGAATTCAAGGTAGTCAAGAAAATAAAGGAGTGGGATGGATTTTTAACCTGTCACTGAAAATAGGTTCTTCATCTCCAGAATAATGCATTTCCTCCATTTGGAAGGTTAAGGGTGAACATAAGTCTGAGACCTTGAGATTCATGCTGAGTATCTTTTATGCCCAGCGTACACTGAATATCAACAGTAATAACTTCACCTGAAATACTGAAAATAAGATAGCTGCTGAATCCACCTAGCAAAGAATGAATCATCCTAAATTTCTTCACCTTCTATTAAACAAGCCTCAGCTTCATGTAATCAAACTACGCCACTCTCTCAGCCTTTAGTTTGAGGAAAGTAATTATCTTCTGTTTTGCAAAGCTGATGTTTGTGTTGCTCTTTGAATGAGCTTCTTATGACTATTGTAAGCAATTCCCAAAACAATGATTTGGAATGAAACAAATGTATTATCCTGTAATTTTGGCAGTCAAAAGTCTGCAATAGGTCCATTGGTCTAAAATAAACACATACATTGGGCTGCATCCATTTCTAGAGGATCTGGAGGAAAATACATTTTCCATGCTTTTCCAGCTTCGGGAAGCCACTGGTTTGAGACGCCCTATCGTCTTCATATCCACACCAGCCAGTTGAGTCTACTTCATATCAGATAACTCTCACATTTGATTCTTTTTCCTCCCTCTTTCACTTTTAAGGATATTGTAGTAATTCAGGCCCATCTGGATAAGTAGCCTGTCTTAAGATCAACTCATTCACAACCTTAATTTCATCTGCTACTCATATTCTTAGCCAGGTACCATAACATGCACATAGGTGATAGGGATTGGGCTCTGGACATCTTTAGAAAAAACTTATTCTACCTTCTCTGATGTTGTGTATGTTAGACCTGGTATTTATCACAGTTATATTTCACCCAGTACTGCATAATATTCCCCTGCAGAACTACACAGAACAGGTCTAGTTCATTTTCTTCAAAACATCTTCTGGAGTGTATGAAGAATGCTCACATCTCTTCTGAATTGCTATGCATATCTTTAATCATGATCAGTTTATAATATGGTTTTACATTTTGTCATTGTCCAGAAAAAAAGTAACAATTAAAAATGTTCCTTGAACATTGTGCTAATTTATGCACAAACATTTACACATTTGCATGTATTTTCTCATTTACTGTCACACAACACGATGAATTAGGTGCTTTTATTGTCCCCATTTTATAAATTAAAGCTCTCTGAGTCTCGGAGGGTTTATATACTTTACATAAGTCTACATAGAGAGCTAAAACAAGGGTGTCCAACTCAAGCCTAGGTCTGCCTGCTTACAGCGGCTGATCATTTACCTATATGCTGTACTAAGAGACATAGATATTTTGACAATGCTTCTCTTAAATTATAGCTCACAGTATTGAATGATATGTCTCAGGTGTTTTCTCTACATCTTGTGAAAACTTTTCTCTTCTGCAAATAGGGCAACAAATTATTAGATGTTGAACTACAAAAACATAGAAACTATTTCTCATCAAAAATATTTCTGCTAGGAAGAATGATAGGAACCCCTTAGAAACAAGATAGAATGGGTAACAATAAAAAGAAATATATCAAGATCCAGTCCAACAATTACTTTGAGTATGTTGAAACATAATTATTCTTTTTAACAGTCTTACTCAAATTATTTTACTTATCACTTTTCTAAAAACTGAATTTGTCTCATATATACAGGACTGCACATTATAAAAAAAAGTCATTTAATATAGATAGTAGTGTTTAACATATCAAATTAATTTTTGTCAAAAGTCATTTTCACTTAGAAGTGCCTATTCATGTCAACTAGCTCTACTCGGTTTCTCAAAGGCAGAAATAAAATATATATGCTTTATTGTCATACCTGACAAAATTCAAGTATAGGGTCTACAGGTTTTACCAACCTAAAAATCAGAAGGACATCTTGCTGTCAGGTCTTTCTTTTCTTGGTGAAAAAGACTCATAGAAAAGGGTTTTTCTGCTAGTTTTCTATTTTCTTTGCAGTTTACTAGGAAAAATAAAAGGAGAGGGAAGGTAGGTGGTGCTCTTAATCCTTCATATACCTTTGATAGACATGTAGAAAAATTAGCAGGAAATAAAGGTCAAGCAAGGTGGTGCATGCCTCTAATCCCAGTTACCCAAGAGTTTCAAGGCCAGCTAAAATAATTTAATGAGAAGCTCTACAGCATAAGAGTACTTAAGTTCAAAGCTAGTAATGACACAATTTAAGGAAAGCAATAAACAACTTCCTTATAAATCAAAGCTTTCCACTCAAGAACTTGAAATACATAGCCTTTCATTCCAACATTCATTTGCTTACACATAGTTCATTTTTTAAAGTTTGGATGCTCCAATATTGAATGCAGATATATTTAGAAGTGTTTTCTTTTGTTCAGTTGAAATTTTTAACATTAATGATGTTTTATTGCTTGTTTTTATTACTTTTGATTTAAAGGATTTTTATCTGTATGAGTTATAGCAATCCCTGCATTTCTCAGATTTAATTTTCATAGACTATCTTGTTCTATGCTTTCTCTGAAAATCCCTGAGTGACCTTTAAAGTGCATGAATTTCTTTAAACCGCATAAAGCTGGGTCTTGTTTTACTATCTATGCAGTTATTGTCTTTTTGTTTTCAATTGGAGAATTTGATCCTCTGATATTCAAAGGAACTGTTTATAGGCAAAATATTCCTACAACCATTTTGTAAATGTGGATTCTAGTTTTATTGCATTCTTTCTTTCTCTCTCAAAGTGTTCCTTTGTGATTAAGTGATTTATACTGATATTGTGGTTTTGATTTATTGTTTACTATTTTTAATTTGCCTTTTACAGATTTTTGCTTTGTGGTTACAATGAGGTTTACAAAAACATCTTTTCATTATTACAAACTATTTTAAAAGGATAGCAATATGAAATAATCATAAAGATAAGAACAGAAATGAAAGTAAAAGAAAATGTACCAATAAAAATCTCTACCCTAGTACTCCATCTTTTTCACATTTTGCATTTTTTATATCCCATTTTATATCTCTTGATATTGCCTATCTCTTATACTAATAATGAAACTTTTATTATTTTTCTTGTTTTGGCTTTGAGTCTTTGTTTTAGTCAACAAGACAATAGGTCTGATGAAGATATACTTTCTCAGCTTTTGTTTTTCTGGGAATGTTTTATTTCCTTCAATCCTATGGGATAGTTTTGCTGGATAGAGTATTCTCAATTGACAGATATTTTTCTATTAGTACTACAAAAATCTCATACTGTTCTGTCCTGGCTTATAAAGCTTTTTCATAGAAGTCTCCTATAAAGCAAATTAGTACATTGCTGTTATTTTTTTCTCTTTCTCCTTTGAGAATCTTCTATCTTTCACCTTTGAGAAACTGAGTGTAAAGTATCTTGAAATATGTTTACTTAAATTTGACTACTAGCCTTTGACTCATATGTACTTGGCTATTTATATCCTCTAGATTTGAGAGAGTTTTTCTATGATTATTTAGTTGAATAATATTTCTTACTTTGGCATTGTAAATTCTCTCTTGAATCCTAAGAATCTGAATTTTTGTACTTTATATGCATACCAAAGTTCTTGTAGGCTTTCTGTATTCCTCTTGATTCTATCCTGTTTTTTTAAATCTTAAAGAGAAAGGAATAAAAATAAAGTTACAAATACAAAGACATAAACAAAACAGGCCAAAAACAATAATAATGACATAGAATTTTAAGCAGGTGGTAGGAAATTAGCAAAGATTGTTGTATTACATATTGTTATCTACAAATTGGTTACTCAGATAATCAGATATAAGCCTGTAAGATTGATACAATTAAACATTTAATGTTCCTTTCAATAAACTAATAGAAATCCATAGTACAATTATCTTAGCTATTTTGTGTACATATATATACATACTTTTCCCCTTCCTTCTTTCTTTCCTTTCTCTTTTCCCTCATCCTAGTTGTCCTTTCCTTTTGAGCAGTTTCTTTCACTTTCACAATATCTATTGTACCTTTCAGATTTCATCTATTCTTTCAGATTCTTACACTAGGGAGGGGCTGTGGGGATAAAGGGACTCTTCTCCACTGTTGGTGGGAGTGTAGACTGGTGCAACCACTGTGGAAATCAGTCTGGAGATTACTCAGTAAACTAGGATTAGAGGTCCCATTTAACTCAGCTACTCCCCTTTTGGGTATTTTTCTAGATTCTATCTCTTTCATTCCTCCAACCTTGTATCTTGAAATGGCCTAATTTCAAGTTTACTAATATTTTTCTGCTTTATCTTTATTGTTCGTGATGCCTTTCTGTTCTGTTTATAGCCTTAGTACATATTTCAAGTAAAGGATTGCTGCTTGATATTTCCTTATTGCTTTCATTTTTCAGTTAATGTTCTCTTAGAATATTAATGCATTTTTCTGTTTTCTTAAAGCTGATTGAGTTTCTTTAAAATAAATATTTTAAATACTCTGAGAGTTCAGCCCTACTTGGTATTATCTGATTGGTGTCTGCTGCATTATTTATAGCTTTAGGTGAAATTATGGTTTCTGGTATTTCATTTCTATGGTACTTGTAATATTTTCTTTTATGTTTTATTAGTACTTGTTTGTACTACATGCATTTTACAATCATCTTAGGGAGTAGAGTACATGTACATAATAAGACTTGTTTCATTTTTTAATCCCTTCTTCCCTACCTTATTCCTCCTCTAATTTCCCTATCTCAATTATAATTCTTATTGATATTATTAAGAATGATAATAATTCATGTTTAGTTCATCTTAGTTCATGTTTACGGCATACAGTGTTTACATTCATTGTGGCTATGAGGTTCCTGTACATGACATAGTCTTATTCTAATTTCCCCTTCCTCTCCTCTTTGCCCCTCATCCTTGGTCCCTGGGCCCCTTCCCTATTGCAAGAGATCAATCATCTTGTCCCATTCTATCCATCCTTTAGTATTCTCTGTTTGAACTTTGCCTTACTCAAATGAGTGTTATCATACGATATTTAAGCTGAGTACTTTTGATGGTGGATGTGTAGCATCATCTTAGCCACTGAAGGATTAGTTTTTCCCCAAAAACTTAAGATTAAGATGGCTGGTAAGCACTCAAATTACAAGATAAAGTAGGCAGTTGAATATATGAGTCTGAAGTTCAAGGAACCAGTCTAGCTTTAAGATCTGAATTTGAAATTTGTTAATATATAAAGCATTGGTATTTAAAGCCACACTGTTTTAGTTACTTCTCTCATTGCTGAAACAAAAACAAAACAGATCCAAAGCCCCACCTAGGTGCATATATGATACTGGGATGAAGGGGTCTAGCTACAAGAATAACACACATGCATGGATGATATATTACAGAAGTGGGTATAGTTAGCCCTGAGTTTCTAGTTTTCTTGTTGAGAGCAAACCAGCAAAAGAGGCATCAGAGGAACAGTCACGGAGTTAAGGAGAAAACTAGGACAGTAAAAGTGCTAGAAAGGGAGCGATGAATGTTTCATATACAGGATAGAGCGATCAGCTGTGTAAAATGCCAAACTAAGTAAAAAATTGCCAGGAGATTGAACTAAATGACATATTCGATAAAGAGGGCAAGAAGTGTTTAACAATGAAAACAGTGGCCAAAAGAGTGTAGATTCCAATGACAATAGAGAGGCGGGGATGAGAAACAACTTTTAAAGTTTCCCAAAAAGGAAGAACATAGAAAAATGGAGTAGCTATGCAGGGTAAAGGAAAACAAGGCATTTTCTTCTTAATTCTTTGTCATAAAGTGAAGGGTTTTTCTCTTAGAGTGATGTTGGTACACTTCTGAGCATTTTCTCTCATAGCTTTATTTTTTCAGTATTAGTGTAATTAGATGGAGGTTGAAGATGTGGGAAGAAATGATAGGGGATTAGAGAAGGAGAAAAGGATTTAAATATTGATATACATGAATGGATGGAGTTGGGGAATGTGCTATATTTGTCATTCAGGAAGACTCACTGAAGGTTAAAGATCAAGAATTTAAAGTGATTCAATTTAGCACAGTTCTATGCTTTTGTGCAGTTATGCTCAACTCTATAGATGCGAGGTGAAGTACATGGCAGATTGGATTTATCATGTGCAGTAAATGAGAATAGCCAGGAAATCAAGGATGTATGGAATAGGATGACTATAAAAATCCACACTGGAATTTATTCTCAGTAACAGGTTCTCATCTTTTACATAATTTGCATCCCAGCTGTTATTTGGTAATGTCTGGAGACATTTTTTGGCTGACAGTGGCTTTGATATTTAATGGGAAAAAGACAGGGATAATGCTAAACACTATTGCTTCCATACTAATTAACCTGTACAAAACCAAAAAAAATTACCCCACCCACAAAGTAAGCATTGCTAAGTTGATGAACGCTGAACTAATTTATAAAAGAAAATGAGAACGCTAGGAGAGGGGCAAATTGAGTAGTTCCTAGTTAAGCAGAAGAATTGTTTGAGTTGTGGTAAAGCATGACATTGAAATATATGTTTGTGATCAAAGAATAGGTCAGTTGGAATTAAATTCATACAGACTATGTGTTTACTGGTAATGATAATATTACTGAGTGACTACAGTAGGGTACAGCATAATAGGAGTAGAATAGAGAGCTACAGGATGTAGAGGCAAAAATAGCAGAATGATCATTTATATAGCTATTGATGACAAACAAAAATGATGAGAGTAGTGTAGGAGACTAAAAGTGACCCAGAAGAAGACTGTACAAGAAATAAGGGAGCAACTTAGCAACTTCTGGATCACTGCAACTTGGAAAGGTAATGTGGATGGCTGAGTATGATGATATGAAAATCAAAGCTGTAAAATTTAGGGAGACGAAAGAAAGATCATCTAAATGTATCAACGAAGAATAAAAATATGTTAATCATACTTTCAAACTCGAGAATGAGGTGTGTGAAAGAATAAAGTCACTACTGGAAAGAGCTTCAATAGAAGTAACCTAGGGCATGGGTAGCCAGGCTTAGCTTGTGTAGGCAGTAAAACGTAAGCATCGTGAAAGACCTGGTAGTATAGGAGATCTTGCTAACCACTGATCTAAAGTTTCAGGAGTTAGGAAAGTGAGGCTATTCCCAGAAAGGAGAATGTTCAGAGCACTGAGGAAATTAAAGGAGATGAAGAATGTCTTGGAAGTTCTGGGCTTTTGTCACCGATACAAAAGAGGGTGGGTGGGGGATGCAGATAACTGATTCTTTCAATGCAGAAAGTAAAAGTAGGAAAATTTGAGAAACTTGCCAAGATTTTCAGAGTCCTAAGCTTCCTCTTTACCTTGCCACTAGAGATGTGGAATATCAGCCCACCATTCTGATGCTGTTGGCCCAGATCCTTATTAGGAGCTGCCAATTTTGTAGATTAGGAAATAATTCACTGTAATAACCCTGATCTTTCAGCTAAAGGAAATTTGTAAGTTTTTGTGACGGAGGCTTCAGCAGTAGAGCAGTTTAGTTATTCTGTGAGATCTTCCTCCTCCACAATACTGAGTTCTTAATGAAAGAGTCTTTCTAATGCTTTTTGGGCATACAACATATGAGACTAGTGAACTAAAACTAGAGCAGCATTTTGGACACTCTATTTTGAGAACTCACTGTAAATCTATAGCCATCAGCATAGTGTGATATTGGCAAGACAACAGGCAAAGCAATGGAACAAAATAGAAAAAAAAAAAAAAAAAAAAAAGATCCACGTGTACTCTAATCTTTCACAATAGAACAGCAACAAGAACAAAATGGAGAAATGATAGTCCTTTCAACAAATGATGGTGGGATAATTAGCAATCTACACACAAAGCACTAAATAGACTTCAGAAAGTTTAAATCAAACATCGTCATAGACTAGTGTGTAACCTATGAAATTATAAAACTTCTAGCAGGTAGCATAAAGGAAAACATAGATGACCTTGGTATGACAATGGTTTGGTAGCTACAACACCAAAGCATTAGTGAGGAAAGAAATTGATAACCTGAACTACAATAAAGTTAAGAAATTCTATTCCTTGTTACTTTGAATGGAACAAGAAGATAAGTCAGACACTGGGAATAAAAGGCAAAAGAAACATCTGACAATGGAGTATTATCTAAAATACAGATCAAACTCAGAAGTCAACCAAAAGAAAATAAACAATCCTGCTGTGGCCTGAACATTTCTGTCTTTCAAAATTAATATGCTGGAAATCTGTTCACCAGGGTAATAATACCAAGAAGTGGTGTACTGGGGCGGTGATTTTCCCATGTGGGCAGAGCCTACATGATTGGGTTTGGTGTCCACACTAAAGAGACCACAGAGAGCTAGCTAGTCTCTTTCACTATAGGAAGACACATGAGAAGATGCTGGCTCTATGAGCCTAGAAGTACACCCACAGCTGACATCAAGTCTGTCTTGTCTTATCTCATCTTGCTGTTGGACTTCTCTAATTCCAGGACTGTAAGAAATAAATTTCTGTTCTTAACAAGGGTAATAAGTTAATGGTATTTTGTTGTAGCAATCCAAATGGACAAATACAAACACAATTTTAAAAAATAGGCAAAGATTCTCAACAGACACTCACTGAAGAAGATACACAGATGACACCAATATATAAAAAGATATTCAACATCATATTTCATTAGAGAATTGAACATTAAAACATCATTGAAATAACTAAATACCTATCAGAATAGACAAAATCCAAAAAACTGAGAACAGTAAATGCTGACAAGGATAAGGATCCTCAGTAATTTAATTCATTGTCGGTCAGAATGCAAAACAGAAATGACATTTTAAAAACAGTTTGGCAGTTTCTTACAAAAATATACACACTGTTGCCATGGGATCCAATAGTGTGGGCCAGGGATATAGCTCAGGGGCACAAGCACCTGCTTGGCAACCACAAGATCCTGAATTCAATTCCAAATACCAAAAAAAAAAAAAAAAACGAAAAAGTGAGTTGGAATCCAATAGCAGCATAAATTGGTGTTTACACAAATGGTCACATTAATAATACATATGAATGTTCATAGCAGCTTTAGCTGTAATTGTCAAAACATGGAAGCAAAGTATACCATTATTCAGTAAGTGAACGCAAAAATAACTTTGGAACAACCAGACAATGGAATATTATTCACTTAAAAAAATGAACTACTGAATCATGAAAAGATATAGAGGAACTTTGGGTGTGTATTGCTAAGAAATGGATGTTAACATGAAAAGGGTATATAATGTATGATTCCAAGTATATGACATTCTAGAAAAGGCAAAACTCTATACACTATAAATAGATCAGTGGTTGACAGGGATTAGAAAAGAATCAGGAATAAATGGAAGAACAGAGATTTTTTAGTAAAATGAATATATGCTATATGATTCTATGATGGTGGCTACATGTTGAAATCCATAACTTGTCAAAGCTCATAGGTTTTACACTAAAAATGCAAAGTCAATGTAAATTATGAACATTAGGTAATAATGATTTATCATTATGTGTTCACTGAGTGTATGTAACAAGTGAAGCATTCAGGGATAGGATGCTGATGGTGGAGGGAACTGTACATATCTGGGAAGAGGGGCGGAAATGTTTCAATGATGAGAATAATTGTATACCTCATGTTGTGAGTTTATAATCCTGATTTCATTTATCTTATTATATTAGCATCATAAGGAATGTAATTAACAGAATGTTGTTTATTCATTTTATGGTTAGGAAATTGAGACTTAATTTGCTCAAACTATAAAAATAATAACTATTATGGTAAAATATCCACAATATGTTCATTACTCCATTACCCTATAAAATACAAGATAGAAGATAGATGATAAAGTAAGACATTTATTTCTGAGGTATTTTGATGGTAAAGAATGATTTATATGGACTAATCCATTATTTGTAAGACTAATGAAATCTTTCATTTATGCTTTTAATTACTAATGAAAATATGTAGCTACTGCCTATAATGTGTAATAGAAAATAGTTATTTGAATGTTCTTCATAAGGAAAGAAAAATCATGCTATAAAATCAGGCCTGGATTTAATTTTTTTCTGAATTTGAAGTCATATAATGCATGCAAAATTGAAACACAGAGGGTATTTAACAGTGAGGTAGATGCTCACAAATTCTTAATCTGATCAATTAATTCACATCCTGGCATTCATTGTACAACTCAGTTTCTCTTCTCTAAAATTACAAGATTGAGAGTAAGTTGTCTTACAATTTACTTCCAACTCAGAAAATCTCCAATTTTGTGCACATATGGCACTAAATTTTAAAGTACATATGCCTTCTGTAAAGTAAAATAAAATGAATAAGCACATGGAAATGGTACAGTGATTGAATCTACTAAGAGCTAAAAGTCATAGCATATTAGTCTTATATAAGGATGCACCTAATTCATCAAACTTGATAGATCTGTCAGTTTGCGGTTGTTTGACAGAGAGCAAGCATTGTGAAACTGCTGATTCCGTCCTGCTGATTCTTGTATGGGTCACACACAGAAGAAGAGGGTGTGGTCAGTAAGTTTCTCATTAATACATATCAGCTTCAAATGAAAAAAATAATTCTTTTGACACTGCAATGAGCTATGAGATGCTCAATGAATATTGCTACTAAAGCATCCATGCAAATTAGCATTTCTCCCTGCATTGGGTCTAAATGAATTAAAGCAGTAGACCAAGGGCACATCTGATCATTTCTACCTTTCAGTTACTTTACCATTGGTCAGGTGTTTTAGGAAATATGTATTTCTTTTAAAACTTGTGCTCAGGTGGGTCTATCTCTGCATTATTAGGCAGCTAAACAAGCCTTTCCCTACGAATTTCAAGTGTGACAACGAATTTTAAACATGATGAGATAAAGGCATTTTGGACTTGTGAGAAAAATCAAAATCAAGTTTATACTGAGTGTAAGGATGCATATAACTATTGTACTAGCCTCCCTATTGCTGTGGCACAATATGAGACACCCACAGTTTCTGTGAGGAGAGGTTGAAGTGATTTATGGTTTTACTCTTTGATTGGCTGGCTCCAAGGTAGAAACATGGTGGAAGGGTGTGGAGGAGCAAAGCTGCTCAGCTCATGGCAGCTGGGAAACAGATCAAAGAACCAATGCCAGAGAAGGGGTGGAAGAGCAGATAGAATATCCAAGATTACCCCTTTATCACCCACCCAGACACGCCCAGAAATGTGCTGCATTAATCCCCTGGATAGATCACAAAACCAATGCAGCTAACACTCTATTGGTGGAGGATTGGAAATCATTTTATCTATTTATTTTTTCTTGTTAGTAGATATTTGTATTGTATAATTTTACAACCCTTGTGTGGAGTTAATCCATGTACATACTGCATCTATCTTAACCATCGCAACTACTAATGAATCTGGCAATCCTTTTACATCCGATAGATGAGAAGGGCTCTAATATCAAGGGAATCGAGGGATCAATGAAAAACTAGGAAAACTTTTAGAAAATATTCAAAGATAATACAAGACAGTACGTGTATAAGTAACAAAACTCATAATAAAGTACAAAAGAAAACAAAATTTATTAACATATATTAATGATATATTAGCCATGTACTACAGGATACTTCCAGAACAACTATTAATGTTTGTGATTAGGATGAACTTTCAGAGCAATCTTTCAGAGACGGTGCTAGTGAAATGAGTAAACATGCACAAAAGAAGACAATATAAACCAGAGTTTCTCGACATTGGTACTGTTGATATTTGAAGCCAGAAGGTTTGTTGTGGGGGATACCTGCCTGGTTCAGTGCAAAATGTTTCAAAACATCTCTGGCCCCTAACTACTAGATAATCATAATACTCGAACCTCTAAGTGGCAAGATCCAAAAATGCCTCTCAACCACCAAATGTCATGAGAAGAGCAAAACCTCCCTCCCTTAAAAATGGCTGGCATAATATTTTTTAAAATGCTTGAGAATATTGTAAGAAGCTTTTGCATCTTATATTTCAATTAGACAGTGAGGTGTGGTGAACCTGAAAGTGTGGGTTCACTAAAACTAATGACTAATAAAGCATATAACACAATAGACTGCTATCTTTATTCTTCTTGTTGCTTGTCCTGAGCTTTAACATTATAAATGAGAGTGGTGTTTTCATGTATTTCAAGCTTACCTTTGTTTTGACAACATCCATGAAAACAGTGCTGTGGAAAGCCTTAGAATTTGAGATCAGTAACTCTCACTTGCATACCTAACAGATTGGTACACTATATAATGCAGGGTGGTTCATTGAACACTTAAGGAAGCATAGCCTACATGAGGAGAAGAGAAGTGAGGGGCATGCCACACCGCTCTTCTAAGGGTAAATAGTATAAATCAAGAAGCTTAAGAGTGCTTATAAAAAAATAGGCTACAGAAATAAATGTTTGATTTGCAAAGAAGGATACAATCATCATTTCTGAAGTCATAAAATGTGATTACGTTATACACGGACTTTTAAAATAAAGGCTACAATGAAAAAAACTAATCAATACCCATTATAGCTTGGGAGAACTAACCAAAGAAAAGAATATCAGCTATTACAACGTTCCTAACACATTATATAGCCTGGAAATTGCCCTTATGTACAAACATCAAATATCTTTATTTGTTGAATCAGTAATGTTATGGTTGATACATTGTGTCAACTTGAGAAGTCTAGAGGCTTAGCTAAGTGACTCAGTAGTTCTGCATCCTGGGGTGAAAAGAGCACACCCTTCCTGCTCTAGGATGTTCATTGTGTCAGTGTGAGAAATTTAGAACGTTAAATGAGTCACTGAGCAGCGGGCAGGAGGAGGCCACGGAGATTATATGAATGCTACATGCCCCCTAGAAAGCAGGTAGCCTGCTTAGAGTATAAGGGAGGAAAGAAGGCTTGCTTCTCCCCCTTGTGCTCTTGCTGCTTTTGCTGACTTGTGTCACCTTGAATTGTTGCCCCTGTACCCTGCCACCCTCCCTTGGAGCCAGCTGATTATGCACTGAAACTTCCACAAACTGTAAGCTAAATAAACATTTCCTTCCCGAATTCTGGGTGTTGGATATTTTGACCCAGCAATGAAAGAAAAGTAGCTAAGACAGGTAGTATAAGGTACTTATATTTGTACTAGTTATGAACACAGTGCATTTCATATCAGGAAGAATTATGTCTTTCCAGCATGATGATATACATGTTCAAAAAATGAGGAACTAGACATGAGAGTAGGATTAATTATAAAATATAAAGTAAACAGGAGCTGCTTTGTGATTGTTTATTGCTCACAATTTGATTGTGCTCATGGTAAGTCAGTGCATAACTGCAAATTCTTTCTTTTCTCACATGTACACCATTTAAGAGTCATCTCCTCCTAAATAACTCTGAGCTTAACTTTATGACTTGCTTTTGCCAATAGGTCAATAAAAATATAGTACATCTGACACATGAAACATTCTTTGCTTTAGAGATTGCACTATTTTCTTAATATTGGAATGCTTTCACTACCATGAAAAGAAACCTGCTGCAAGAAGACATGTGGTTCCATCACATCTGCAATGCCAAGAACAACCAACCATCACAAGACATGTGAGCCCACATGAAATATTCCAAACTTAAAGAGTTTCTGATGAAAAAGGATCAGGTCCAGTAGAGATCACTCAAAAGGACCTAAATCACGATATTCCAATCAACTTCAAAGACATGGATTGAATAGATATTTCTCTCCCTATCTCCCTCTCCCTCTACCTATCTCTCTCTCCTTCTTCCTGTCCCTTCTCCTTCCCCATTTGTTCCTCCTTTTCTTGCCCCTTCCTTCTTTCTTCCCTTTCTTCCTTCCTTCTAATAAGTTTTGGTCTTCTTATTTCACACAAATCTGTTTTGGTTTTTTTTTAACTTTCTGCTACTTGGAGTTGAGGTATGTTTACTGTTTTAATCACTTCCTTACTGCTGGGACATAATACCCCATACCCAAATACCTGACACCCACAGCTTCAAGGTGGAGAAGTTTATTTTGGCCCATGTTTTTAGTCCATAGCTAGCTGGTTCCAAGGCAGGAAAGTTTGGTGGATGAGTCTGGCAGAAAAAAACCTGGTCACCTCATGGCTTCCAGGAAGCAGAAAAAAAGAGGAGAGCCCAATGACTCACCTCTTCCTGCCATACTCCACCTGCTCACAGCAAGTCAGCTATAGCTACCTAACCCAGTCACATACCAAAAGTAAGAGGAAGCTCTTGGAAAACACCCAGATCTAACCATATCATTTGCATTAAATTCAAAATGCGCAAATGTTACCCCACAGAAAGACTTCCATCTTCCTGAAAGCAAACTCCATGGAAGTCTGTTGCAAAACCAGTGAGAAGACAGACAGGAATGTGTTGCAAATCGTTCAAAGTAATTTCGGGAACCAGAGAATATGAAGTCAATGTTGCCTGCTCCTTCCCTCTAAATGCAAACAGATATGCTGTGTGTAATTTCACAATTATAAAAACATAAGCTGCTAAATTGATAAGTTTAAATTGGAGGGGAAAGGAGCCCCAAGACCTGAGGAATGACATTAGAGTGAATTTCTTGGATTTTATTTTTATACCTCAAATATCTTAGAATGATCAGAGAAAGTTTCAATCTGGAATGACCAACAATCTCACTTGCTTTCTCTGAGAAAAGGTCATGGAAAGGTAGCCTACTATGCTTCCCTAAAGGCACTGGCAGAAAGAAACTATGAGAGCCACTGGCACTGGGTCTCCGGAGAACAGGCTGGAAGGAAGGTGCTCCTTTATGTGTGCAGCATCCTTTACATGATGGCCAATGAAACCATATTCCCTCACAAGTGCAGCACAGGCAATACTTCACTGGAGTTCCCACAGGACCTGAAAAATGAAGCAGAATACATTAGCACTGCGAAAGATCAGAGCGCTAGCTTTTCATTGTAATACAACCTAGAAAAGTAGGCTACAACCTACACACTAATCCTAAACCAAAATGTTCACTAAAGTTAAAAAAAGAATAGTTTCTTAAAATTTAAAATGTCAAGACGCAATAAACAATCACTCCTACCAAGAACCAACAAAATCATAACTTTAACTAGAGAACAATTATCATGTTCTTGCAGCACTGACAAGAGCTGGAGGACGAAAGTCATGAGAATATCAATGCATGCATCATGAAATAGCTTCAGCACCTAATGGAAGTCTTCAAAACAAATGCAAAAAGTAAGAAACATCAGCAAAAGAAAAGGAAGTCATAATAAAGAGTCAAACAGAAATTAAATAGAAAAATGCCCTAATGGAAGTTTTCAGATTTTTTTGTGTGTCTTTTTAAGACAGGTTCTCACTATGCAGTTCAGGATGGCCTTAAACTCACTTTGTAGCCCAGGCTGGTCTCTAACTACCAATGATCTCCCTGCCTCAGCCTCCCAAGTGTTGGGATTACAGGTGTGCACCACCATCCCTGACTAGTGGAAACTTGTAAAAATCACTGGCTATTCTTGATGGTAAGATTGAGTTAAAAGAAGATAGAATCAAGAAACTTCAATAAAAAAAAAAAACAATGGAAGTTAGTCAATCTGAACAAGAAGGAGAAAATAGAAACACCCTCCCCCCATGTCACTCCCTAATAAAATCAACAAAGAACTCTCAAAATAGCTAAAATTCTTATTATTTGAGTTTCAAAAAGAGAAGAGAAAGTATTTAGAACTGAAAAGTTATTCTAAAAGATAAGAACCAAACATTTCCAAATTTGGTGAACTGCATGTCTAAATTTTAATTTAAAAATTATCCAAATACAAATAGGATAAATGAAAAAGAATTAAGACAATACATAGTACCTTTGACTTTGTGAAGAATTTTTAGAAACTACCAAATCAAATGAGCAATTATATCATCTGAAACTAGTGAGGCTTTCAGTTATTATAACATTTTTCATATGCTGAAAGAAAAGAACTGGGAACCATGAGCTCTGTATATGCAAAAATTCTCAGGAATGAATGGGAAATATCAGCATCTTCAGATGAAGAAAAGTTAAAAGAATGTGTTCCAAACAAACATACCTAGATTTAAAGCATATAAAGGAAGCTCTCCAGAGAAAAAATAAACAATAATAGCAGGAAGAACGGAACTTCTAGGGTTTTTTTGTTTGTTTTTTATTTTTTGTTTTTTGTTTTTTGTTTTTTGTTTTTTGTTTTTTGTTGTGGAACCAGGAATGGAACTCACGACCTTGTGCTTGCCAGGAGGCGCTGTGCCGCTGAGCTAAATCTCCAGCCCCAAGAATGGAACTTCTGAAAGGAATAGAGAATAAAGGAATGGTGAAATTAGGGGTAAACTATTCTCTTAAGGAGTGTCAAATAATTTTGATAGTAGCAACAAATATTATAACAGTTCTCCCTGTATGCTGGGAAAATACTTAAAGCAATTATATTTTTTAATTTCAGAAAAGATACCTAAATGTGAATTTTTAGTACTAAATGAGAATTTTCATTGTGGTTAAACAATGATATCAGCAGATTGTGATAACTCACATTTGCGTATTTTTATACCTAAAACTATAGAAAACTAGGTAAACATTATAAAGTAGTACATTCAGAAACATCATAAGTAAATTAAAATAGAACCCTAAAAAAGTATCCTAAAAACACATGTGAAAGGAATACATGGAAAACGTAGGAAAGCAAAACAGAAAACAAACACAAAACAAATCATCAAATCTCCATAAAGCAAAGTACAATGCCAATGTGATTAAAAAAAAAAAAAAAAAAAGCTGGTTGTGGGACAGAACTTGAGTGTGGGTGGCTAGTTCAAAATAAATAGCTGAATAGGCAAATTTGTATTTATTTTGTCTAAATTTGTCCTGTGACTTAAAGACCCACCAAGTGTTACTCATTTTACTAAGAACATTTCCTTATTGAGCGAAAGGTAAAATATTCTTGATGAAAACTTTCCCAAAAGAGTCTCATTTCAAATATAGACATATTATTTATGGCTTTCAGGCTTCAGAGTACATACAGAGGTTCTCTTAGCACTTCTTAGCTATAGATTTTTGACCAATGGATTGGGTGCAGGTCAAAATATTTTTAGTGTGTCCTTATTGAACATATATAGACTATTTTGTTATTATTCTCTAAATGATACAATACCATGACTACTTAGCATTTACACTATATTAGGTCTCATAAGTAATCTTGGGGTTAAAGTACACATAGGTCACTGAACCATTTTTTTTTTATTTTAAAAATAAAAGGAGGAAAACATTAACAGACAGACAACATTTTACAACATAGCAAAAGAACAGTACAGACAATACGGAGTTACAAACAAAGTGGTAGGGAATTAACAATGGTTGTTTTATTCCATATTGATATCTTCAAAGTGGCTTCTCATGAAAACGGATATAGAAATGCAATACTGATCAACCAAAGACTCATTGACAGTTTCCTTCAGCATACAAATAGAAGACAGAAGAAACATTCACTGAGCCATTTTATTCAAGAGAATTGAGTATCAGTGGGTCTAAGATCATAGTCTAGGATTTTGGGGCCTAGAATCTATCATATATGTAAATATATATATATTTATATACATATTTTATATATTTATATATATTTCAGTGATCTTTAGAAGTATGAGACTACAAAAGAAGATGTGATATGACAGCTGGAGATTCATACAATGAGTAATGAGCTTTTACTTTACTATTTTTGCTTTAGTACTGGGGTTTGATCCCCGTGCATTCACACCTAGCTACGTCCCCTACACTTTTTTACTGTGATGCAGGGTATTCCTATATCCCTAACATGCTACCCAATGAATTGGCACATTTTAAAGGTTAATGATCCCAGTGTCTATAGGTTTGAGGACATGGGTCTTTGTTCTACCGCTTGAGAGAAATTCAATCTATACTGTTATCCCATAAGGGAATTTAGAACTGTATTAAAATTTCAAACATGCTGGTCCTTTAACCCAGCATTTCCACTGTTCATCTGAGTTAAAATAAAAAGCATTCTTAATGTCCACAGATGTGCACTGCAGCACTGTGAATGAAAACAAACATTCTGAGAGAATTTAATTATATGTGAAAAAGGTGGTGGCTAAAAATCTACTCTAAAGGATACTACAGAGTCTGCCAAAAAAAGGATACACACTTCAAGAAAAGAAAAACTAGTATAAATATTTTAATACTAAATTTACTGAGATATCATGAGATTAATACAAATTACCTTTGGCCTCTACAATTACAAGAGGTGCTCAAAGTGCTGGCTATGAACTTCCAAGCGTTTATTAGTATGGTGAACTGCTACTTGGGTAAACTTGGCCCCTGAGACTGCTGCCCATGCATTTTCAATTTCTCCTCTAAGGACCCACAGTGCAGTGGGTTTTCTGCAATAGCCAGAATCCTCCAAGGTCCTCCATATGAGGGCAACACCATCTGTTGAAAAAGTATCATATTATTTTTTTCCCTGAAGTGTATATACATTATTTTTGGCAGACTCTATAGTTTTAGAAGCAAAAAGCTATATTTACCTTAATATGAAAACATATTGGAGTGGATGAAGCAAATTTCAGAACACACACAAGGATATGCTACTTAAACTTTTTAAACATATTGAAATAATATATCTAGTTACAGATATAGGTTATTTCATAACAAAATATAAATATGTAATTTATTTTTAAAATTATGATACATCCTAAACTCAGATGGTTACTAACTGTAAGGACAGAAAAATGAACAAAGATTGAGGAAAGCAGCCAAAGTTAGCTTTTTGTCTTCTCTGTAATATTTTAATGTATTCAGAGAGAACATATTAGTATAGAATTTCATATTTAAATACTCAAAATTATTTTCTGATATGACCCAGTTTTTATATATGTTCAGGTGCAGTATAAACTTTACAGAGCTAAAACCAATCTTCAAAATCTAAAATAGGAACTGGCGGTATGAGCCTATCTTTGAGTATTATATTTTTAAATCCCTCGCCATTTTCAGGACACAACTGTCTGGACAGCAGACTGTCAGGAGGCCGCAGGCAGCGGTCAAGTTGGTTGCAGGAAGGCCCTTTCGTGCCTCTAGCTGTGGAATGGCGTTCGCGAGGCCAACGCAGAAAAGTAGTCAGAGGATCTGTTGGCAAGAAGACAGAAATAGGGCACCGGGTTAAAGGTCAGAAGAGCAGGTAAATGTAGTTTATGAATGAACTCAAAGTGACAGGCTGCCAGAAAGGCTGAATCAGCTGTTACAGAGCAAATATAGCAAGGTTAAGATGCGGATAGAAGTCCACCCACAGCAGCTTGCAAATACACCATACTGCACAGGGCATTGCAAGGCAGTATCCCAGAAAACAAATTGTAGAAGGTTTTACAAGTGGATTACAGTCATTTGTCCTGGTTTTCCCATTTAGTGTAAACTGTTAGGATTTTCATTGTAAATTTAATGATATGAATATATGTGTGTATACATATATATGCATATATATGCAGGTAATATGTTGTTATATTTATGTCTTTATATTTATATTTTTGAACATATTTGGCACAATTCATTTAAGTTTTAATTATCTGTTTCAGTTTGATTTCATTTTGTTTAGCTTTGTAAATCTTGCTCAACACTGATAGTTCTTTTGGAGAAATCTCAAATCTTTCTAATAAAACAATGTCTTTTGTTATTTCAATATTGCTATATTGACTATTTCTTATAAACTATTATTGCGTTGAAATTCCAATTACACAATGTTAAAACTTCTGGATCTACTTTCCAATTCTCTTAAGTTTCTTTTCACCATTTCTGTCCTTATTTTTCAGCTTTCCTCTTGTGCTGCCTGTTTTGCATTTTGATCTATATATTCAAAATTTTTTATTGTTCAACTTTTTTGTTTCCACCTAGGTTTCATACTGAATAAAATATTCTCTCTCTCTCTCTCTCTCTCTCTCTCTTTCTCTCTCTCTCTTTCTTTCAGCAAGGTCTCATTATGTATCCCAAGCTGGTCTTGAACTCACAGCTATCCTCCTTACTTACCCTCCTGCATGCTGGGATTACAGGTATATGTCCCCACACCCAGTAAAATACAGTAGCATATTATTTCAAAGACATTATTTTTAATTACTTTAAGTCTTTTTCTCATATCTTTGTTTCCATGCATGTAATGTGCCTTTGTCTTCTCTCTCTTATGGTGTCAACCTCCTACAAGTGTTGGGAAGAAATTAATTGTATATTCACATTAGTAGTGAAGTTTCCTGTTAGATCATTCTTTTATGCTTTGCACCACTCACCAGCTCCAATGATCACCTGAATTCCTGCTCATTTAAGTGAGAATAATAAAGATGTAGAACTAGCCAATTTTCTGCACTGTTGTTCATTCTTCATTGGTACTCATTGCCAAGCTGCCACATACACTGCCACATATACTGACCCAAGTCTTGATAAAAACTTGCACTAACTGCTCTATTTAGAAAAAGGTATATGGATCTCTACTGTCTGTGCCAGGAGGCCTGTTACACAGCTTGAACTACCAAGCTGTTCCAATCATCTAGAAAATTGCTCCTGAACCACGTGCAGTGTGCACTGGCCTTTGGGCTGGCCCCTAGCCTCACAGGCACCCAGGAGCCAGGCCCCGAGGCCAGGGAAGCTGCGCGGTGGGGAGCACCAGCCTTTGGGCCAGCCCCTAGCTGTGCAGGCCTCCTCAGTATTCTATAGCCATGACGAGGAGGAGGCCGAGGAGAGAAAACAAAGGGATTGAGAAAAAGCAGTTGTTTTTGCTGTAGCACTAAGAGAAACAGACCCTAAGTCTAATTCTGGGGGCCCCAAGAACTCTACTACTGCATTCATCCGCTACCACTGTTAAAATCCAGGACACCTCAAGAGGAACTGCCCTAAGCCCCCTGGGCCATGCCCTGAATGCAAAGGTGACCACTGGAGATCAGTCTGCCCTCTGAAGTGGAGGCCGCAGAGCTCAGACCCATCCTAACAGTTAGTCCAACAGGAATGAGGGGGCCCAAGGCATACTCTGTCTTCTCCCTCTGGCCAGACTGCCATCTCCATGGAGGAGCCCTGGGTAATCATGACTATAGAGGAAAAAGAAAACAGCCTGTTGCTTGACACAGGTGCACGTCTCTTGGTCCTCCTTTTCAATCCTGAACTTCCTTCCAGCCATCATACCTCAGTGAAAGGAGTCACTGGTAAGGAGGTAATATGCTATTTTTCACAACCCTTAGGCAGTAACTACTTGTTAGATCTTTCTTGCATATCTCAGTCTTCCTGAGAAACCACTTTGAAGATACCACCACATATTACAGCAGCCATTGATATTTTCCTACTAATCTGTCCATAACTCTGTAATGTTTACTTTGTTCCTATGCTATTTTGTAAATGGATGTATGTTCATTATTATGTGTTTCCTACAACAACCATTGAGAATAGTCAATGATTATTCAATAGGTCACTCATGTATAGCTTTATTTATTTTCTTTAGAAGCCACTTTGAAGGTACCAAAGTATAGTACAACAATTATTGATAATCTCCTACACTTTTGTCTGTAACTCACTATTATTTGTCTGTTTTCCTGAGAAACTATCTTGTAGATAATATTATGTAAAACAACAACCATTGATAATTTCCTACCCTTTTGTCTGTAATTTGGTAAGCCCCCCTATTACTATGTTATCCTTCTTTTACTCTTTAAAATAATTTTTCAAAAAAGAAAATTGATCCTGTACCTCCTTCTCCTTCTTTTGCATACAGTGGTAATATACTTTAAAGTAGTAATATTCCTAGATAGTTTGGTTGCAATTTTCATCAATTTCTATTGCCATTAATTATTCAATTTCTATCTACTAATAATTACTTGATATTTTCTTTCTCTTTTTTAAACAAGCATTATGCTTATGGTTAATGTGCCACGTAGCTGACAAAGATGGCTCTTTTGCTATCTTAAAATGAGAATCTGCTTTCTAAACTCAACTGATTCTGAGAGTCAAAAGTGAGGACAAGAGGAGTCTCAGCTCTTAACAGTGAGGGATTCTTTTAGGGTTTGTTTAAAGCACTTGAAACGATGCATTGAAAAAGATTTAAATAAACATAACTTCCCACTCAGCAATTTCACTTCTAGGAATTTGACTTATGTTGTTACTGATATCATTAAATTAAGATGCTTAGTTAAGGACGTTTATTGCAATATTATTTGCAATAGCAAATGCTTGGATGTCCTTCAGAATGACAGAGTATATTTTGGTCCACTTTTACAATGAAATACTATGCAACTATTGTAAAGCATGAGGAAAACATGATTTTCAGGTGCAGCAATTGTCTATCCTTGTGAAAATGTCAAGAAATTAAGTGGCCTGAAAGACTGGAATGGCCATGTGTATATATTTTATCCTGCATGTATGAAGAACAGTCTTTGCTTGCTCTAATTTGGTTGGTCTGTGTTTATTTCTACCTATTTAAAGTACAATGTTGTTTTTAAAAATAAATAGCACATATAAAATGACATATGTTTAAATAAACCACAAAAAGTCTACATGTGCAAATCTGTTATGAATGATTTTGTAAGGGATATCTGATGGCATCTATTTCATTTATAATTCCAATGACTAATATTCATGAAATAATCTATTTAACCTTCCCATTCTCTCTCTCATACATGCATCTCCACACACACACACACATATATATATCTTTTTTCCCATAGCTCTTATTTCCAATAGTTTTGCTGAAAATGATAAGAAATTTTAAAAATATGTTGTATATTTGGTACTCCCTGTGACTGTTTTTGGAGAGATCTAACAATTGCTGTGTTATGTGAATAGGAGTTAAAAACTGAGCGTCTTTAAAATAACTATAAAATAATTTATTTTTGAACTATAAATATTTAGCTTAGTGGGAAAAATTTTTAAATGCTTTCCTGCTCTTCTTTTCAATATTCAGTCATTGTTTTATTCTCAGGTTAGTCTTAGAAACTCTCTAAAATGTACTACAGTTTTATCTTAAGTATTGCCATATCCAGAGGAACAAAGATTTTTCTTATCAGCCCCTTCCTGCCGGACTTCCTAATGCATTTGATTCCCAGCTGTTAACCCAGGAGACCTATGTTGACAGTTATTCTGTGCTTCTGAAGGCCACATAGGTTTAGTCTCATGTAGACTTTCTTGTAGAGATTATTAGGGAGTTTTTTGTACGGAATAATGCTTGTTAATATTCCTGTGGCTTTTAGCCAAAACATGACAGGAAGATCATCCAGTCAAACCACTGGGGATTTCAAGTATCCCATGGAAATTCTCATTGCTTAGGGGCAAAGCTACCATGGGAATATGAACATTTAACAGTATCTTGTAGTCTTTGCTAAGACAGAGGAGAAAACAAGGCCGTAGTTAAGTCAAACGGTAAGACTTAAATCACTTCAGTACCTCTTGATAAATTAAAAACATGTAATTTTAACAAAAGAGTTGTGGTTAATCAAAATAAATTCCAATTTTTGATCAATTGTTTAAAGATACTCATAATTTAGGCCCTTTCCAAAACCATTTACCATCAATATGGGTAAGAAGAAGGGGTTCTTTTTTTGGGGGGACCAAAAAATAAGAGTGTTTTCTTTTATCCTCAAGCTGTGCCAATTTTCCTTCTTCCAAATGAAGAATAATTATTTTTAAAAATAAAAGAATTCTACAGGTATTTTGTACCACCTTAGATAAAAGGTTTACTTAAAGTTTTGAAGCCATTTAGAGTAGAGTAGCTTAATTCATAAATAACTTTTTGGTGTGTGCTCAATATTCTGCTTGTCTGTATGGAGATAGAAGATTACATGTCCTCCAATAAGAATCTGGGAAACTCACTTGATCACAAAATTCTAGTTACTTTTACCTTTCTGTCAAAACAAAAAAAGCTGGGGGAGAAGGAAAATGGATTACAAGATCTGCATGAAATCCTACCATAACTCTTTACAGTGATTATGTTGGATTTCAATACTCAGAAATGTGTATTTTACAGGTATATTTTCTTTTTTTGTCCTTCTTTCCTTTCTTTAACATTCTACTTTGATTTATTGCTATTTATGAAGATGGTGGGGACATAAAAAGTACTTGTTTGAAATGAGGATGTTGCATAGATTCTGAATTTATCTTGTATTTGATTCTATTCCAATTAAATTGATATATTTTATTTTGATGTAGTCAATTGCCATGGTAACTGAATACTCATCTAAAATCACATCATAATGTGAGTGGTGAAAGATGGAATATTGCACTGAATATAAATAATTATGCTCGGAAATTTTTTATTGAAAAATTAATATTTAAGAAAAACATCCATGTATATCTTCTATAATAAAAATAGTATACTTAAATTATTATCTAATCAGTATTATATGCCCATTTTCATATAGCTAAATCAATGCACTAGTTTTGATATAAGTATGTTCTAATTTTTAAAAGATATACATATTATATATATATATATCACAAAATGTTGGAAAATGTAGAATGCATAACAAAACAAATACCAATATTTTCCATATGCAAGGATTGCTTGTGGCCAAGATTTTGAAGTATTTCTTTCTAGCTTTGATAAGTAGATTAATTCTTTCAGATTTATTTGTTAGATGAGAAAAGCATTGTGAAAGAATGGTGAAGCAAGTTGAAGACATAATTGGGAAAAAAGGATGAGAGAAAAAAATTGAATAAGATTTACATTTATTTATTTCATTGGTGAAAGATTCTGAAAGGATGTACCAGAACTATTGACTGCAGAGAGCCAATCCCTGAAAGCAACTTTTATGTGAATAATTAGCTTTTTGTCTGTAGACTATTGGGACCTTTAACAATGTTTTAAGGGTTGGGGATTTAGCTCAGTGGCACAGGGCTTGCCTGGCAAACGCGACATCGTGAGTTTGATTCCCGGTACCGGAAAATAAAAAAGGCCAATGTTTTTATGTTTTTTTGTTTTGTTTTGTTTTGTTTTTTTAGTACCGGGAATCAAACTCATGACTTCAGGCTTGCCAGGCAAGTGCTTATGACAATGTTTTTATGTAACTACCCTACGATGTTACCATCAGGGATATTTATATGCTAGCCACTCTAACACATCAAATACTTCAAGAGCTGAATTCTTACCTTGTGCTGCCAGGTAGGCTGCTGGAGCCTCTTACTCACTAACGGGTCAAGGCTACAAGAGAGAAGAACAAGGGGCAGTTGACATCTGTTTCTTCTATCAAGAAATCAGATATTCTCTTTAAAGCCTTCTCAACAGTCTTCTTTAATTTTTATAAATTAAGTTAAAATTACACCTATTTTTATTAGACATTGATTATTCTTGACCAATTCTCCGTCTTCTTGCATAATGAAAGCTAAGAAACTGAATATTAACTTCAGGTTTATTTGTGTTTTTCTTTTTGTTCTTGTGATTGCTGTTGTTGTTTTTCAGGTCTGCCTAGGGAAAGCAGACAAGGGAAAAGTGTTTCGAGCCGTGTGAATTTGCTCAGGCCACTGTAACAAAACCCCGCAGACTGGGAGACTAAACTATAGATGTGTGTTGTCTTAGTGTTCTGGAGGTGGGTTGTATACAAAGTGCCAGAAGGGCTGATTTCTCCTGAGGGCTGTGAGCAGAGGATGTGTCTCAGGCTTCTTTCTTTGGCTTTTAGATGGTCACCTTTTCTCTCTCTCTTCACTTCATTTTTTCCTCTGTTTTTAAGTCTATGCCCATATTTTTGCTATTCACAAGGAAACTAGTCAAGTGGACTCAGTAACTTCCTAATAATCTCACTTCAAATTTATTACTTCTGCAAAGAACGTATCTCCAAATAATCTCATGTTATGAGGTATCAGGGATTAAGACTTCAGCATAAAGACTTAAAAACCTTGTGGGGGAGAGAATTCAACTGATAGCAGCAAAGGCTTGTGTGGGCAAGTGTAGGGTGCATTATAACTACATCCTTATGAAGAACACAGGCTCACCTGTGACTGAGATATCCTCATCTTCACTTGTTCTCAGAGGACACACAGTGACAGATAATGTGGGACAAAAATCTGGGATGTCCACAGTCCATGAACTCAGACTGAGCGCATCCCACAGAGTCCTACAAGCAAATGACATCAGCATCAGTAAGTACTAGTTCTTGTGAGTCTCCATGAGCTACCTTGGCACAGCTAAATAAGATGCTTTGCAACCATTTGAGATTGTTCCTTAATGATTTAAAGAATGCCCACTGGAAAGTGTTCAATAATTAATTGTAAAAGCCTCACTTGAATACTTACTGATCAAAAAAATCATGTTCAGTATCCTGATGTGCCTATTATGCTCTCTGAATATTGTCCAAGAGGGAATGCTACTGTTAGTGGAGGTTGAGACAAGAAATAAAAGTGGAAAATTTCTTTGTCATTCAGGAAATCTTCTCAGCTTAAAAAGATGTGAACATCCATAATCTATAAATAGAGAGTAAGTGGTGGTGTAGGATTTAAGTAACATAGATTTCATCAAGAGATTTATTTATTGTATATAAATTTGAGTAAATTAAATATTTCTTCTCAAATCATAATGACACATGTTTGAAAATAATTTATCAAATCAAACATAAATTTAAACTATTTTAAAGTAAACAATTAATTGGCCTTTAGTCTATGCATAGTGTTGTTCAACCACCACTTTTATCTTGCTTGAGCACCTATCTTCTGTTCTTTTCAGTATATGCCTACAAGTGCGATCATGAAGTCATATAACAATTCCATTGAATTTTTGAGGAGCTGCCCATGTATTTTTCAGTGTCTGGAACTTTTTTGCATTCTTATAAAAAAGCACAAGCTTCTAATTTCTGTACACCCCTAGCAGCAATTGTTATTGCCTGTTTATATCATCTTTGTTACCATTATCATTATTATTATTATTATTATTACTGCTTCATTGGATGAGATATGGTGTCTCATTGTAGTTTTGTTTGCATTTTCCAAATGAATAAAGATGCTGTGTATATTTTCACTTACTTCTTAGTTATTTGTGTATCTGTGTTGCAGAACTGTTTACCCAAGCAGTTTGCCAGTTTTTTAATTGGGCTAATTATCTTTTTATTATTGAATTGTAAGTACTCATTACACATTCTGGATGTTAGGCCTCTATCAGATACATGATCTGCAAATACTGTTTCCATTCCACAGGTTGTCTTTTACTTTTTGATGTCCTTTGATGTACAAAATGTGTAAGTTAGCTAAAGTTCAGTTTATCTGCTCTTTCTTGTGTTGTTTATGCTTTTGATGCATAAGTTTTTATTTTTGTGCTGGGGATGGAACCCAGGGCCTTGTGTATGCTAGGTAAACGCAGTAACACTGAGATATGCAAAGCTCATGAACAGGTGTTTTCTATTACTACACATACCATGCATGTGCAAATGAAATACAGGCAGTTATTCCATATCCTTGAGATGAATTTTCAGAGTGTTAAGCTGCATAATCAGTTTTTTTACTTCAATGGACATAGACTTCATTAAGTGAAAAAATATATACCACTGTTATCTGAATTGAAAGTTATTAATCAAAATGAAATAGCTGAAGGATAGATTATCTTTCCCTAAGGCACATTATGACTTGAGATGTAAGATTCTCTTATCTATTTATTAATCAAATATTTTGAGTACCTATAATATACTGTTTTAGAAAGTAGAAAGAAGCTGATGGAAAGATAGACAATTATCTGCCCTTCTGAGCTTATATTTGGTGCATAAGTGACATAAATATAAATAAATAGTTCCATATGATAAGAAATACTAGGAAAGAGCCAGCTAATGACACAGCAAGGGAACTATTCTAACTGGGGTGATTGGGGAAGGCCTGTTGAAGATATGACAATTGCCCTGACATGAATCCAAACAAGGATGACATGAGAGGGAGCATTTTAGGCTGAGTGAATCACAAATGTAAAGATCCTGAAGCATAAATGGATGCGGAGTTTTCCAGTGATATACAAGAGGGCTTCTGTGGCTCATGCCAAACATGGTGTTTATCTGTGAGTAATGCAGTGTAAGGCATGACAAGTAGAAATAAAATGCCTGTAGTTGATCCCTGAAGTTATTCACTAATCATAAACTGGGCAAGAAGCTTGTCATTAAACACTGTGATACTTATCAATGTTTAAGGAGAACATTTGGTGGATCTGAGATGAGAGACAAAAAGTACATCACATTTACCTCCATGGTATTGCTTTATAGGAAGGACAAACTAAAAACTCAGCTGGCCATGATACAAGACAGATGAAAAGTCAACTAAATATAAAGGGTTGAATCAGGGAATCTTCATAATCTTGTTTTTGATGTATAAAGAGGGTTTCTATCATTGTGAAAAAAAAAAAACATCTAAATGGAAAGAAAACAAAAGCATAGAGATACAAATAAATAAGACACGTGGGAATTGGAGTAGTGCTTAGTAGGTCAGAAATATCCAGACAGAATGTAATGGTACTAGAGCTAGAGTCTACATAGTTTATGGCTTTTAGAATAAAAACACATGTGGTGCTCCCTTACTGTTATTTCCAAAAGAGCACCCAATTGTGAATTTGAGTTTACTTGAAAAAGACTCAAAAAATGTCAAGAATCCAGCCCCCATTCTAATTACATCTCTGAAACGAGGAGGTTGGGCTGGCATGAACTCCAGCCAGTGGGACCTTCAGTCTCATAGACTCTGTGCCCAGAAGGAACTATTGTTTTTGAAAGATTCTGTTTTGCCTAGATTTACCTAATTTGGGGTATGTTTTCTTTCTTATAAACATTATAATTCATCTATTAGGCTAAGCCAAATAAAACCTATATCTGTGAGCAGAAGAATTCTAAGACAGTTCCCAAGATTCCCTTTGTTTCGTACGTCTGATTGGTCTAATTCCCATCACTTGAATGTTCCTCAAACTTAAGAATTATGAATACAATGAGACAATCGCTTACTTGATTATATTATACTACATGGCAAGTGGGGATACTGTAGTCATTCCTGTGATTGTGTTCTGTTAGTCCTTTGAATGTAAATAGAGAAGCCATCAGTATATTGGCCAGTGCTTGCCTAGAGAAAACAAAAATCCATGTTGCCTCCAGCGTCTGTGGTAAGGACCTGAGCATAGAACCCAGCTGAACACCAGCAAGATCATGGGGATCATGGTTGAGAGCTACAGTGTCATGAATCCTGGAAACAGCTGTAATAACTTTGGAAGAGGACCCGAGGCCTCAGGTGACACATCAGTACTGGAAGAAACCTGACCTCAGCCATGTGGTTGTGGATCACATGTTATATGTGAACTTTTCAGTTTCTGCAGAAGGACTAGAGTCTTCATTCCCTCAATATATTCAAAGTATGATAACAAATATATAATAAATGTGTAAATTTTAAAAACTCATTACAGCAAAAGACATATTGCTATTAATCTCCCTCAAAATACTCTGTCTTGTTTCAAACACACTTATCCCATTTTTCTTGCCACCTTCTGAAGCAGTTCTGGAAGTTCTTTTTCACATCTCACTGAGGTGATACTATAAATACTCCTTCTGAGCGCCATCCAACAGAAAGGCAGGTTTGTGGAAATATTACAGTATGTCTTTGTCCACTTGATTCAGCAGATCTGGCACCCTGTAACTTCAAGATCTTCATTAAAGTCAAAATGACCATGAAAGATAAAAGTTTTGAATTAATTCAGAATCTCAAAGCAGCCATGACAGTGCAATTAAAGATACTCATGAAATATTTCTAGAATTTTGTCAGAAAGCAGGATGAATGATAAGTGTGTATGAAATGAAGGGGACTATTTTGAGGGAGATTAATGGGAACATGTCTTTCATCATAATAATTTTTTCAAAAATCTAAATATTCTTCTTATTTTTCAATCTCATCTCATATGCTGGGGAATTTCTACATCCAGATAGATTCCAGTGCTGGAATTTATGAGCTTCCTTCTCCCTTACCCTGAAATTCTTATGGTAAAATCCTCATGTCTAGTATAATATGACCATAATTTGGAAAGAGGGTCTTGAAAGAGGTAAAAAGTTAAAATGGGGAAAAAAGCTAGGTGATAATCCAACATGCTAGTGTCCATATCAAACGAAATCAGGACACACAGACACAAGACCGCATAAAGACTCCGTGAAAAGACAACATCTATATGCTGTGCAGAGATCTTGACAGAAACCAACCCCACTAGCACCTTCATCTTGTACCTGTATCCTCCATAATCAGAAGAAAATAAATTTGTCTCCTTTAAGCCACATAGTTTGAAATCCTTTATAATGGCAGATCTAGCAAATGATCCACTGGGGAATTTAGAATATAACAATAATCTTCCATACCATCTATATTAAAGATGAGTTGGAAATCCTAAAATGTTAAGTAACTTGTTCAACATCACATAAATCCTCTCAAGAAAATGAAAACACTGCCTAGCATGGTGGCACACACCTGTAATCTCAGGACTCAGGAAGCTAAGGCAGGAGGATTACCATGAGTTCAAGGCAAGCCTGGAAAACATAGTAAGTTCAAGGGTCATAGTAAATTCAGCCTGAAAAGTTCATAGTAAGTTCAAAGTTCATACTAAGTTCAAGAACATTTATAAAGGATGACCTTTCTTTTCTCATAATTATAACTACAGTGAACAACTAGCTTGTGTGAGGTTAAATACTGCTATGTTCTAATTTATAAATATAGTTTATATAGAAAAACCCTGTCTCGAAAAAAAAAAAAAAAAAAAAAAAGGAAAAGAAAGTGAAAACACTTCATTTTTTGCTAAAATAATCATACAATCTATTATCCTAACTGGGGCATTTTTGAAATTGTATCTGGTACTATTAATAATTATAGTAGGATAAGAAGTATAAACCAGGTCATAAATGTAACAAAAAGCAGTCTGGGCTCACTAAAAAAATAAAAATAAAAATAAGGTTGTTGCTAGACCATACATTGTCTCCTTCTTAGTATCAACATGAAAAATTTCTAATTTTAGTTAGTGGCAAATTTATTTATAGTTCTCCTGAGCATTCAGTTAGCTGAGTTTAGTAGGCTGTGGAATGTTTGGATGACTTTGTTTCCCTCTTCCAATTAGCCTGCTGGAAAGCTTACCCAGATTTGCATGTTGATGTAGGTGTCAAAATCAGCACAATATATGATTTTTAAAAATCTCATTTCTTGTTTTCAAGGGTTTTTTCATGTTTCTCTTCTACATTTGATTGTTTGGATCTTGTTATATTTTCGATGACCTTATGAGCCTCCTGAAATGCACTGGAATTAAGGTAGTTACACAAATCAATAGGTCACTCAACAAGATGACCTCATTCATTTCCACTGTTTCAACCTAACTCTGCAACCCGGCACTAGAAAAGTCTGCACCCATGTTCTCTCTTATTAAACCATTCTCTCTGTGCCCTGTGGGTTTATAACGTACATTTCCAAAACTGTGTGCAGTCATGCCGAATTTCTGCAGTTAGATACCAATGTTGAAACATGGGGATATTCTGGACAAAGCCCATGTGATATCCATATATGTTCTTTAGTTGAAGTAAAGGAAATGTGATTTTCCTTCTACACAATAAAAACTGTACAATTATATGATTTTTTAAAAGATTTTTCTAAAATGTTCCAAACTATAACAACACTATAGGTTGCCTATAATTATAATGTGCCACTTTACTGAAATTACCTTAGATCAAAAAGAATGATTCTAGTTTATTACATTGTATTGTGTGTACCATTACTAAATATAGACTATCATATTGGTCTATTCCAAATATACAACTATGGAAACACAGGGAAAAGAGAATGATTCTTTGGAATGATTTCGACCAAGAGACCTAGCTGTGTTATTCTTTCTGAGTACATTTCTTCCAGATATTTAATCATAACATACCTGCTTTCTTTCTCAGAAATACATAGAGAGAGTGTGTCCTAGTGTGCTTGGTTCTGGACTGTGACTGAAAGAACAACTATTCTCTCTATGGTAAGTCTATCTCAGATAGCTGCCCCACACAAAAGAAGAGAAAAACCTTGCTATAGCTCTGCCTTCACTCAGCAATAGATAGGTTTGCAGGCTTTCTTATATTTATTTCACGCAGGAAATATGCAACGCTGTGTACATGCATATGTAATATACATTGAAAATATATAAATAGCAAGTAGGGCATTGTGGACCGAACTGTGTTCTACCAAAGGTATATTGAAGTTTAAACTCACAGGATGACTCTTTGGACATATGGCCTTTAAAGAGCTAATTAATGTTAAAGAGGTAATTAATGTTAAGTGAGATTATTAGGATGCAGTCCTGAGTCAATAGAACTAATGTCTCTATAAAAAATAGGAAGAAATCCTAGGGATGTTCTAAGACAGAGAAAAGGCTGTGTGAGGATACCAAGAAAGCCATCATCTCAAAGCCAAAGAGAAACTAAACCACCATATACTTTGATCTTGTAATTCCAGTCTCCAGAACTGTAAGCAATAAGTTTCTGTGGCTTGAGCTGTTTTGTGGGATTTTGTTATGGAGGCCTGAGAAGATTAAGGCAGAGGAGAAAGAGAACTTTTTACAATGTTTCTTTTATCTAATACTGTGAAAACTATATTTGAACTTTAATAACAAAGCAAAGAGCATGCAGGCTAGGTATTCTTATAACTATATTTATAAATTAGAACATAGCAGTATTTAACCTCACACAAGCTAGTTGTTCACTGTAGTTATAATTATGAGAAAAGAAAGGTCATCCTTTATAAATGTTCTTGATCTCTAACTTTTTCTTTTTGTATTTTGAAGCATACATTCAAATAGATGAATATATATATGTATATATAAACTTTATATACATAAAACACAACTATTTTTGGCTATATGTGGTTTTCCAGGTCTCTTTTCTACACTTGATTCAGCATAGGAGCATTAACACTGAAAAAATATCAAATAGCTTTTATGATGCTCTGATAAGATTGTTTTAAAATGACCGGAGAACAGACTTCCCCAATGAGACCTGACTTCAAGAACTTCAGGGTACTCTGAGAACTATACAGTGGTTTTTAAAGTTCACACAATAGATTAAGAGTGAATTTTTTTTTCTGGTGGAGTCCAGGCAAAGTCAAAGTTGAAACCAGTACAACAAAGTGAAATGAAACACCATAGGATGCATGTAAACCAACAAATATCTGTGAGCAGTGATTGATTCCTAGCTAAGAGTCTTTGCACTAATCTATCAAAATCAGGGTATTTTAAAATGTATAACTTCCCTGTTGTTTTTGATGTCCAGTTAGTTTCCAAAAGTTTCATTATTTCTCTACTTTTCATTTTTAATGATGATGCCCATGGAGCAGTTTTTAACTGAACTATAATAAGAAGTAATTTGGCCCAGACAGTAGAAATACCACTCTCTGAGTAAGCAAAGATTTTCTGCCCAGGTTTTATATCTTATTGACATCTTACAGGAAATTACCAAAAGAGGCAACCAGACTATATGAAGGCCAGCAGTACGTGGATATCTATGTGCTAGGTTTTATATTACGGGGACTTTTAACTATGAAGATCATTCTTCTTCTGTAGCATAGGGCAAAAGATCATCTATATTTGAAACCTGTTTCTACATACTGTTTTGAGTTTCTTAACAAATTTTACTTATAAGCTGAAAGATATTAAAAGTGGATGGATCTGTCATGAATAAATGTTACCACAAGAACCAGATTTTTAGCCCCTTCAGCACTAGGGATTTTTTAAATCACATGAGAGGCAGCCTTGATTGCAAAGGGGCAATGCTCTTTATTTATGTGTTTGGAAATAAGGAATTAGAAGGTAGAAAAACAATGCCATTGGTGACACACCCCTTTGTTCACCCTATCTTCCTTCCATTCTCTGATCTGGCTTGTTTCTATTTTCTTTGTCAATTATCTAACAACCACTAATGGTGAATATTTTAGAGCATTCAATGATAACAAACAGCCTGCTGCATCATGTGTGCCATAGGTTTGCCACCACTCATCTAGATGATTGTAGTGGCCCCTTATTGGACCCCTTTCATTGTACTTTTGTATTTCCACAAGCACAATCCACTGTCTGAATAAAATACAAACCTGGTCACTCCTACTAAGACCCTTCCCTGAATTCCCATTGGTCAAACACTGACACTCCTCTCGTAATCTACCTGGCCAGGTGCGGATTGACACTTGAGTCTCTCCCACCTTCTTTTCTACCATGTGCCTTCTGTTCCTCTGTGATACAGCTATGACACAGGTAGTCTTTCCATTCTTCTAATTAAACTTGGTTCTTTTGTCCCTGAACCTTTTAAACTCAGTCCTTCCTCTAGAAATGTCACTTACTAGTCTCCTATACCTCATCCACCTGCACTCTTAGTTCACATCTTTGTTCAGTTATAACTTCCTAAAAAGCTTGTAATATTCCAACTAGACCGCTTCCTTCCTATCATATGTTCTCAAAGAACCTTGCACTTCTCTTTCATTCCACATTTCACAGCATCAGTTTTGTTTTACAGGGATGACTTTATCTAGTATGTCTGTCTATACTAGAATATATTTACCTATATTCTAGAGCAGACAATTTCTAATGCACATGCTATCCTATTACAGGAACTTAATAGTAATCAAAACATAGCTAGTTCCCAATCACTTCACTGAAAGTTAATAAATTTTATCTTTGTATAGTAAAATCTTTAAAAATTAAAAATCTTTATGTTTATTTCTTCTCATTCTAGCAATTCTGCATACATGTAGCCACACCCAAGGTTTAACAATTTCAGTGTCTTAAAGAAACACAATAAGCTCGTAATTTATATCATAAAAATGATTCATGGTATGATGTCCTGTAGTACTGAGATATGTCTTATCATATTTAGATATTTGTGTATTTCACTTAGTACTATTTTTGCCTGTCTTGCTTATTGAGTCCATTCTTAAGAAGAGTTTAAATATGCATGAAGCTATCTTAATTAAAAGATTAATTTGTCAGAAAAACAATCAAAGCTTGAATTTTGTCAATAATCTCCTATACTTTAATTATGTATGAATTCCAAGAAACATAATCATGGCTTAAGAGATGTGTCTGACTAATTCAGCTGAACTTTTAGCGTTAGCAAATGTTATAGAAGAGATTTTCTTAAGAAAAATATCTGTCTTGAAGTCTGTATTTCCACCAAGAAGAAGTTAAAAGCCAAGATAACATCCTTAATAATACCATCTTTAAAATAGATCAATAAGAGTTTGCAATGCTCTTCAGGTAATGCATACTCTATCTGAGTTATATTTATTTGCACATTGTTAATCTACCTTGACTGGATAGTGGTATAGTTACTGGTTTTGACTAAGTATAAACAAAAGAGACAAGTCTTTTTAAAAGAATCTAAGTTTGTAGCCAGTGAAATAAATCAATAACTTCTAAGGTCTCCACATTCATTTTGCATAAGCTATGTGGATTTGCATGGTTATTGGATTATGTCTGCACCTTATACCTTCTCTCTGTTAGGTCTTTAGGCTTCTTTCTTATGTGCCGTGCATAGGATCCATTTCTCATAATTATTTCTAATTCAAATCATAAGTTGTATAATCATTTGATTATTTGATATTTGAGACATTGTCTATTCTTCTATAATTATAAAGTTCAAAACATGGGTATTTTATTCATGAACTATGGCAAATAAATTCTGGGTACATCTAACTATAATTTCACATGACAGTTATAGATTATACTCTGATATAACACAATGTTCTAATTTGCTTGAAATCAACGTCAGAATTTCACTGTTTCTTCATTAGTGAAATATTCATTTTTCCATGTCCAAGGGAAATATATATCTCTTGAATATAGAGCTCAGGGTATTGAATTCAGCAATTCCAGCTAAGTCACAGAGTTCATTATAGCAGGCTCACCTTGTATGGAGTTAGGTTAACTTAATTGTAGCTATCTTTCCCCACATTAACAGCAACACTGAAATAATTTAATACAGTCTGGGGCACTTTACTCATTCTGTGAACTCCAGAGAAATCCCAGATGAGCTACAGAAAGGAAGCAATATATGGTCAGGCAGGAGGTCTACACTTATTAACAGCAAGTGTTCAGACCGCCACTGGGTGACAGGACCTAAGATGCATAAATGATCCTTCCCTGTATTCACTTTTAGCCTTCCTGAGTATACTTGTAGCCCCAATGCATATACCACTAATCTGGTGTGATGGTTAATTCATAAAGTTGACGATGTTTTATGTTTTTCATTTTTCAAATGTTTGTTTGCTACGGGTTGACATTACAATTATCATTTTATAAATAACCCAAGTAGGCTAATCTTTATCCAGATGTTAGTTATAGGGCTCATAATCTCAGAGTCACAGATGTATTTGTGGGGAAGAAACTATGAATCTGAGAACAGAGAGATGTGGCTTCTCTTTCCCACCTGGTTATCATGACAGAGACATGAGATTTTCAGTACCTACTGCTCATTTCCACCTTCTCTGTTTGTCCTCAGTGGTCTCTGATCTTTTTCTTTCTCTTTTTTTTTTTTTTTTTACAGTGTGACAGGGGATGGAAGTTCCAGCTGAAGAAGTATATGCATTTCTTTTTTTTTTTTTTTGGTACCAAGAATTGAACTCAGAACTTTGAGCTTGCCAGGCAGACACTGTGCAGATGAGCTCCATCCCTGGCCCTCTAATCTTTTTTTTTCTTTTGACAGTTTCCATACAGCAAGTTTGAAATTTTTTAAAAGTATCCATATAGCTTATAATTTAGGGGCTTTTTTTAGGTGTTTTGGGTCTCTCTGTGCCTGTTAAGCCTTTAGTAGCACCTGCTTTAATTTGACCTTCTTTCAGGAAATAATCAGTGCCTTATAACTCTACTAATTGGCCCATGTGCCTTTGTTAATGTTACAGTAAACCAACAGTAAAGATGCCAGAGCTTTCTCTTCATTTTGCCCCACAGTTATCAGAGATAGTTGTCTAAAGGTCAAGTTAACTTCTAAATTAGCTTGGCAAACATCATATCTATGAGCCATTTAAGAGAAGCATCAATATCTCCACCTGAAAAACAGAACTGGGTCACTAGTTACATTAGTGCATCCTAGGCAATTTTTCTGTCACATGAAAAAGGAGAACCAAGCATGAGGCACTAAAAATGCAAAATCTTCCATGATTAGTTTGTGTTCAGGAAAAGAAAATGTGCACCTCTGAAGTGATTAGTTTGTGAAACATTAGCTGCACAGCTCTGTAAATCATGGCAAATTTTGCTGCTGCTTCTTAGTTCTGCTATCTGAAAATGGCCATGGAAGTTATGGATTTTATAATATCTAAGCACTTGTGTGGAAATAGTTCTGTGCACCTGTCAAGCAGACATAGGCTTTATCAGAGCCCCGAATGGCGTGCCTAGCCACAAAATAAGAACAAAGGGAATTCTTCAAATTCATCATGGATTTGCTGCTCATTTCAAACTGCCTCAAATTTAAATGCTAAAGAGTTTGATACAATAAAAATCTTGTATTATTAATGGGACAGCTTGATGTAAATTCTAGGTTTTAGATATGCACAATATTTTCAGATATTTCATTTTTCTGCCCAGTAGATTTCATGGGATGATTGCTGATTATCAGTAGAAGGAAAAACTGCTGGGAACAGACTTTCTTTGTACTGAGAGGGGAAAGAATGACTAGTTGAAAAACCTATTGTATTTTAATCTTTTGCAAAGACAACTAAAATGAAATTAGGATGATATAAAACAAGAACACTTTAAGAACAGCTGAAATTTAGGAAGGACCTGCATTTGTCTAAAAATAAAACCCAATATATTATCACTCCCTACTTAATGACAATCATGGTTAGAAGATACAAAAGACAAAAATATATAAAGAGGTAAATAATAACAGGCCAATCACCAAATGATAATGGAAGTTAAATAAATTAGAAAATAGGAAACAAAAGCAAGAGTAACTATTTTGACATAAGGACCTGAACAAGACTTGAAAAAATTCATTTGTTTTAAAAGTTCTAATGATTAGATCAGGGAATGACACAGCTATTACAGTTTACACATGGCTAAATGAATGAATGGATGAAGGTTTACAACTGAAAAAGATTATTTCTTTTCACAAATTCTATGTGTGAAGCCCAAACAACAACATGCATAATTTTTTACAAGTGTATATTTCTAGTGTTTCACTATTTCTTTTCTACAACATACAAACCAAAGATTATTGATATCTGTAGTGAGGAGATTTCTTCTTTTGTACATTTAGTAATAACAGGAAGGAGCAAGAATAGTATAGGGGAATATAAACCACAATAAGAGGCTGAGAGCAGACAGTGGGGAGTGAGGAATGATACCCCTGGACTTGCTGCCAGAATGCACGTTAAAGCTGTTTGCCAGATTCCAACTTTCAGTCCCTTAAATTCAGGGTCCTAAAGGTGATATGAGGTTCAACAAGACTTCACCTGCTGAGTTCTCCTATAATATGCTTCAGTTTTCCTCCATAAATCTCCTGACAAGAATTAGTCAAACTGAAAGAAGACAAAACAAAATTAAGTAAACACCTTAGCTTGTACTGACAACAACACTATCTCCCATGGAAAATTGACTCATACTTTGGCATGTACTATTGAGCTTGGCTGACAAGACGCATCCCAGTTAGCAGCCTAGCACAGTACTGGTTTGAACCCGGATCCAATTTATTTGCATAAACTTGAATAAGACATTGTGCCTTTATTTTCTTGGAAATAAAATAAGATAATTATAATTTTTTCTCACACAATAGTTGTAAAATAAATGGAGGGAATGATTTTCATAAGACAGTATGTACTGTGCTTGGCAGTATGTACTGCTGTCTATTCAGATTACTGTGAAAAATGAGAGCCTAGATGAGCAACTCATAAACAACAGAATTTTGTTGCTCACATTTCTTGAAGCTGGGAACTTCAAGATCAGGGCACTGACAGATTCTGTGTCTGGTCAAGGCTCATTCTTTTTCTAAGTAGCATTTTCCTGCTGTGCCCACACGTGATAGAATACATTAACTAACTTCCTTGGGCCTCTTTCATGAGAGCACTTATCTCACTCATGGATCACTCATGATCTGGTGCTCTCCTAAATACCCCATCTCAATACTCTGAACATTTTTGCATTGGGGATTATGTTTTAACAGAAGAATTCTGGGAAGACAAAAACTTTCAGACCATTGCTACTACACAAATTATTACTGTTTTTTTTTTGTTTTTTTTTTTTTGGTTTTTCTCGGGAACCAGGAACCATACTCATGACCTTGTGCTTGCCAGGCAGGGGCTTTGCCGCTGAGCTAAATCCCCAGCCCCACAAATTATTATTGTTAATGTTGTGTCCAAACTTAGAGTCTCTGTCATCTCCAGAATAGTCCTCTGTTGTCAAAACCCCTGTAACTTAAACAACACAAATTGAATTTACCTCACAATTTAAATATCCTCCTAATTTTATTTCTATTATCGTTTCAAATATGTATATTTGATAGCACACTTTCTCTCCCCCTTTTTCTCCCTTTCTCCCTCCCTCCCTTTCAAACTCTCACTGCCACACTGATTTTTTTTTCTTTTTTTTTGGTACCTGGAATAGAACTCATGACCTCCCGCTCACCAGGCAGGCACTTTGCCGCGGAGGTGTATTCTTGGCCCTGATTTTCAATAGGGATGAAGAAACTGAAAACAGACAGGTTACGTGGCTGCCTATGAACACACAGGTGTAAATGATAGCTGGTTACAGGTCTTCATTCAAAGCTTTTTTCTCCTCTGTTATGTTTTTCCCTTACTTTTCAATGTTATGTAATTGCAATAGGTCATCTACCAAAGACATTCTTTAAATGTGAGTGGATGTCTATGAGATTTGCTCATGTTTTTCATCTCTTATACTGACAAGGTATCCAATCTAACAAAATGCATCCCATGGCCTCATAATAAAACATGCTTTAAAATAACTACCACATAACCATTCATTTTAGGCTATGAAGTAAACATACTGCTGGTCCCTGCAGAGTAAATTGCTGTTTTTCTTAACGCTATGCTTTTGTTCCTTTTCTCTGGTGAACCCAAGGGTTGTATTTTAATGCAGTGATGCTAGCCAAAATGTATAAGAAAACAAAAGATGCAGAGCCCAGTCCTATGTGGCACACCTAAAATTTCCTGTGCTAGAATGCAATTACCTTCTCTGAAAGTTTAAACATTTTCCCCAAGAATCTTCCATGCAGAGATTTACTGCACTGGTATATAAAATTTATCAGTCCTCTGGCACACAGACAAGAAACTGATTTATATAAATGCTATATTTCAGACACACACACACACACACACACACACACACATTCCCATATATGCACATGAGCCTCACAATTTAATGCTTGAGAAACTAACTGAAAATAATTAACTCTATATATCACACATGGTAGCTGTTGATTGTTCCCTGTGAATCAAAACTTAAGCACCTGAGACAAAGCCCATTTTATCCACTGACTGAATTAATGTGCTGAACTGTGTGTTAAAATGATGCTTTCTTTTGGGGTTTAATTAATTATAGTTCTTTTTCTAATAAAGCATAAAGGCTGGTAATACACAACTACTTTCCTATAATCTGTCTAGGAGTATGTATTCTAGTCACAGTTTTAGTTCCCGTGTTTCTGCTCAAACTGGAACGCTGTACTCCTCCTGTCCTCAGTAAAACATACCTATGTTTTCTATGTCAAATAGTACTTTAAGCTGAAATATTTATCGCTTCCCCAAAACACAAGATTTATTTCTCCTTAAGTACATACTACCTATGGAATCTATGTGAAGATTTACTTAACTGGGCTAGGAATATACATATTTTAACTATGGGAAAATATGGAAATATTTTGGAAAAATGGGGTGTAAAAAGCGACAGTTGACTACCAGAAATCAGAACACTGATATTAGGACTACCAAAAATGATTATTATTTTTGTCCTTATCATCAAGATCAAGTACCGACTCTTTCATGTGGCAAAGACTAGAAATAGTGGTGAGATGTCTTACTACTCTGGAATTAAATGAATTTAGTTTTCCAGTCAAGCTACCCGGGCTAAGCAAACCAGATCCATATCACTGCTTAAAGTTCTCATGTAAATAAATAAATAAATAAATAAATGTTTCAGGACCATAGCAGTGATATCAAAAGTCATTAAAAAATGGTACCATCTGGGGCTGGTGATTTAGCTCAGTGGAACAGCACCTGCCTGGCAAGTGCAAGGTCATGAGTTTGATTCCTGGTACCAGAAGAAAAAAAAAAAAAAAGTGGTAGCATCTTTAAACATGTGAATAGCCTTAGAGCTTTATATTATAATGCTATTATGATTTTATCAAAATTATCTGAAAACACCTAAACTATGAAGGGGAAAAGGGAAGTTGTCAATAATTCCACCTGTAGTCTAAAAACGCTGTGAGCATAATGATGAATCCTAGGATTGTCTCCTGTATCTGCATATGTTATGAAAGGGTTTAAAGTAAAGAATGAAGGGGCTGGGGATTTAGCTCAGTGGCAAAAGCGCCTGCCTGGCAAGCGCAAGGTCATGAGTTCAGTTCCTGGTACCGGAGAAAAACCAAAAATAAATAAATAAATAAATAAATATAGTAATGAATGAAGTCTAATAATACATGCTAATAAAGTCCTTGGCTTTTTTGTGTAAAATACATTAGGAATAAATAAATAAATAAATATAGTAATGAATGAAGTCTAATAATACATGCTAATAAAGTCCTTGGCTTTTTTGTGTAAAATACATTAGGAGAACATTTTTATACATGTGTATGCCTTGTTCCCTTTTTCGCTTTATTTTTTTCAAAATACAAGTTCTGCAAACAGTACAGCACAAGTACTTGAACACTTGTACTAGAAATAGTTGTCTTATACAACCTTAGACATATTTTTAAGAAACCGAGTAGTTGTTTGTGCAAATCATCCATCTGGTTGTCTGAAAATGGATACATTTTTATTTGCTTACGAACCACTGCAGGTATTTTCTTTCTGCTTATCATTCATTGTCTCTGTCATTTTCCTGTAGGATTTTTTTCTCTTTGACTTATCAAAACTTCTGGCAGTCATTTCTAATTCACTTTATCACTTATACATTTATCATCTGAATCAATTAGGTAACAGCAGAGGTGTGGATAAAAGTGTACTCCTACAATTGCTTTATATTAAAATTGTTTATGTCTCTTAATCTTATACTTCAGTTTTTGTCCTGATCCTATGCTTAGAAAGACTTTCCTCATAACCAACACTTTGAAAGTATTCACTGGTATTTCCTTCTCTGACTTTTCTGATTTCCTTGTTTAACCCAACATGAGTCATTTTAGTATAAAGTTTAAGGCAGGGATCTAGCTTTGCTTCTTTCCAAATGACCAGTGAGTTACTCCGCATTATTATTTTAGTTTGGGCTTTCCTCTTCTGATTTAAAATTGCATACTTTATTATTAGAAAAGATTTGGTTATCTTTGTCAGTTTCCTTTCACTTGTGCTATAGTGAAATAGATATGGAATTACATTATTTTTATAGTACATTTTAGTAGGACAAATCTCATTACCTCACTCTTTAAAAAGAAAATCCTCTGTCTGCCCTAGTTTTTTCCTTGTTTAGAAAAACTGTATTTTCATTTTGTCCTAGGATCAGCTCTCAGCCTTTCCACACTGAGAACTAATTATTTAATATCACTGAAGGCTCTGTTTCTCTTGTTCCTCCATCAGCCAAAACCATGAAACTGACCCAAATGCCTTTTTGTTGACATGTAACATCATTTGTCACCATATTCTCTGCCTGCTGCAAATCCATTATTTATTTTCAGTGTGGAATTTTCATCTTAATTACTCCAATTCCATTAACCTTATTCTTTTTTTTAAAAATTCTGTGTAAGATGATCAATTATAACTGAAACTTTTCCTAGTATGCTGAAAATCAGTAAATTGTGTGTGTGTATGTGTGAGTGTGTGTGTGTGTGTTTGTGCATGTGTAAAATGGCTCCTTGTCCCAGAGTTACCCAGCACATCTGTTACACAATGGAAAGGGTCTTGTCCATAGCACTAGGAAGGTTAGAGTAAGATGTATGGTGTTCACTGCTCGATGGGGACTGGTAGAGAGGCCATCCTGGCAGCTGGTGTCAGCTGCAGTCCGTCACCCTTTTAACCTTATGCTGCTTTGCCTGAGGAGTTTCATTTTGAAAGGTTTATCCATCAGAGAGGTCAAGCATGTTATTCTGTGGATTGTTTTCTTTTTCAATTTTTTATTTTATGTGTACATGTTTGCAGTTTGTGTCATTTACAGCCATCTTGCAGAATGGTTACATGCACATATGTTGTAGTTCTTTATAAATGATATTCCCCTTCGTTCCTCCTCCCTCTCTTGTCCTCCAGTCCCCCCACCCCACTGTTCACTCTTGTTGATATCAGGTGTCTTACTTCATGTTATAGAATATAATGTTTATGTTAATTGGGACCATTAGATTCCTGTATGTTGCATATCTTTATTCTTCTTATTTCCCCCTCCCCTCTTCCTTACCCCTTTCCTTGTTCGCTTTGATCACTTTCCTACTGTGGGAGATCCATCCCCTTGTCACTTTCCATCCATCATTTATCATTTACTTTGTCTGTACTTTGTCTCAAATGAGAGGTACAGTATGGGACTGAAGCCTGTATGTCTAGTTTATCTCATTCAACACTGTATGCTCTAGGTGCATCCATTTCCCTACAAATGTCTCACACTGGTCATTCTTTACCCCTGAGTAATATTACATTATATATAAATACCATGTTTTGTACCAGCTGCTTTCAGGATTTCAGTATTACAATTTGTGCTGCTATAAACACTGGCATTCATGTATTGCTGTTGTACAATGTCTTAAACCCTTTAGGAAAGATATGGTTTTCTTGTTTCTTCATTACTCACACAAGATTTAGCCCCTTGCTAATCACTGCTTAGCTATAGAACAATAGTGTGAGCATGTTTTAGGAGCTTATTGTGGACACAAGCTTTCAGTTCTCACCTCAGATTACTGATTCTAAACCTACATCCCCAGGTGGACTCATTTGCATGTAGAAGTCTGAGAAACACTGACCAGTTCATGATGAATTTATCTGATATTCTGACAAGAGAATAAAAATCATAAAGGTCCAGTTGTAGACTCATAGGAACATCTTACTATGACTTATATATAATGACTATATAAAGTACCATACTATGTGTATTATTAATGTATAAGAAATAGAAGTACCTATTATTATACAAAAGCAAATAGCCATCTCTACCTAAAAATGGGTCATGAACTCTAGTTACCTTTTTTAAACTATGGTATGAAAACTCTATGGAGTTCAAAAAATAATGAATATCCAATTATAGTTGTTTATTTTTTAAATACAGTTTTTTTCTATTCCTGCTAAAATAGTTTAATAAGCCAAAAATGGTGGTTCACACCTGTAATCCCAGCACTCTGAAGGCTGAGGCACTCCGAGTTTGAGGCCAGCCTGGACTACAAAGTGAGCTCAAGGCCAGCCTGAACTGCATAACAAAACTTGTTTTAAAGAAGACAAAAATAAATAAATAAAGAGTTTAAGAAGAATGTTTAATTTTGCATTTCAACTCAAGCCTTGAGGTTGTCATATTTGACTCTACAGCTTTCCTAATCTTTGTGTGACTAATCCAACATGTTTGACAACACTGGCTTCAGTTTTAATAAGTTCTTAAGTTCTTTCAAAGGAATGAAAAGAATAGCTACTAAACCAAATCATTTACAAGTGAAAATGATGTGATTTTTAAGCAAGGTCTTGCTACAGTAATCTCTGTGCTATTTAGTGGGTCAGGGAATTTGTAATTCTGCCAAAGAATTCTTTCTATCTTTAAGTCACTTGGTAGGCTTTCAGAAACCCTAACAGTTATTGACTACCATTTCACTGTATGTCAGTCTTTCCAAAATGACAAAAATGGAGGGAAAGTGGGCCTGACCTGTTCTTTGCTGAGGGACGACTATAAGATGTTTATTGGCCAGTTATGTCATTAATCACTTTTTATTTCAACTAAGTTTTCCCGTGATGTATGAGCTCAAAACCAAAATTTGTAAAACATCCAGAGGGAAGGAAAAAAAAAGAATAAAAATTTTTAAAATGCCTAAAGGCCGTCTGTAGTAGAAACTATTTCTATCTTTACAAAACAAAGCATATTATATCAAATGTTCAGGGAATAGAGGTAGTATTGCTCTTTTTTTTTTTTTTTCCAAGTATAGACCCAGAAATCAGAGGCTTCTGCAAACGCTACTTTTTGACCTGCCAATGCAAAAATAGCTACCTAGAAATATTCTTGTCCTTTTATTATACCCAGGGAATCTAACCCTGTAGAAAAATGCAAGGTGTCTTAGTTCATTCTGTGTTGGGAAAACAAAATACCAGAGGCTGAGTGATTTATAATGGATGGAAATTTATCTGGATAATGACTCTGGAAATGAGGAAGCCTAAGACTATGGTTCCTATATCTGATGAGAGAAAGCCTGTGTCCTGTGTCAGCCCATGGAAGAAGGTGGAAGGGGACGAGGACATAGGAGTGAGTGAGAAAGGGGTTGCCACTCCTAGAATTACAACACAGCCATTTTCATGATAATTAACTCACTCTAGCAAAAATGACATTAGCCCAAGCGTGAGGGCTATGCCTCTTATCATAACAAACACCCAACACAGTTGCATTTTCACACATTCAAAACACAGCATCAAGTAAAATTCCAAGGGCCATCTGTGACATCAGTAGAGAGCTTTGGGTACTTGTTGATACATCTCTATGGAAATGAGACTCATTTAACTTTCCCATCAGTGACCCTACTTCACCCAACTTCATAAAACTCCACTGTATATCATACTGACTTTTATATAGTAAATGTTTAAGTAATCTGTTGTAGAAAGGAATATAGGAAAGATAAAAAGTAATAAGGAAGGAAGACAATAAAATTTTTAATTCAATAGATGTGAGGGTTTTTGTAAAATCTCGATGTCATTTGTACTTCTAAGCCACGCTCTGTGTTTCAGATATCAAAAGACCTTCTCAGTTGCTCAGAGTTAACACAGATAGTATTGAAAGACAAACATCAGAAAACTTAGTGCTATGAGGCTCACTGAGGTTCAAGAGCAAAATAAATGAACCATCTCAAATCCGTTCAAAAAAGTAAAGTTACAAAATGATTTATGTAGAGGGGATGATGTGTCTCTTATCACATTGTACAATCCCCCCGAAGTTCTACACACAGCTTTTCTTCTCTTCCTACCCCATCCAGAAAGACAAAGCCATGGAAGACTCAAGGAAACTGCCTACAAATGTAGACTTTGCTCTGAGATCAGCTGTATTCTTCTGAAGGTCTCACCTAAGAGGTTCATCTTCTTTTGATGAATTATTATCGTTTTTACACCGGTCAAAACCTTCCCATTAAGCCTGAGTGTCCCAAGAGTAAATTGGTCACTCTCATTTACTTAGAATTGATTAGAATTATGTCATAGTCCTTATGCCCTCATATTCACAGTAAAAAGTTAAATAAATTTTTAAAAGTTAAATAAATTTTAAAATTATATGAATGAAACCCACATTTACAATCAAAATGAAATATATAGCTTTAACAGTAATCATAAAAGAAGATATTTTAAAAGTTCTAAAGTTAGAAAACTTATCAACAGTAAGTTGTTAAGCAGAAGAGATACTAATGTAAGATTAATGAAAAGAAATGGAAAATGTGCAACTGAAGGAAATCTTCTTGCTCCATAGTTACTCAATATATCCATTATTCTACCTTTTAAACTAATCTTAGCATACCATATGGAACTATTAATTGACCCAATGTTTTCCCAATAATGTCCTTATGATAAGAATTGCTACAATTCCATTTCTTCTATTTCATCTCACCAGAATATTAGGATTTAAAGTGTGCACGCAGATATCACATCTACTCCTAGAAGTTGCTTACTCATGGATATATTCTTACTCTGCGATATATCCCTAATGTAACTCTTCATAGAATAAAGTATACACACACACACAGAGATACTCATGTACACATGTGATGACCTTCAGTGCCACCAGTTTTTTCATCTGTCCATATGTGATAGACAATACTAGTTTTTACTAACATTGTCACCTGAAGTTTATTATATTTCCTATAAGGTATTCAATGACAAATTTTAAAACTTGTCTTGGAAGGGCAGTATGTAATCACCAGTGCATATCTCTCCTGAATCCTCTTCCCTTGCTTCATCCAAATATGACAGCCTTATGCAAAATGGATGTGCCACAAGCCACGGGTGATGAGTTTCAACTGGAAGGGAATTTCTGTATACAGTCACCCAGACCCATAGAAGAATTTGAAAGATGACTGAGTTCAGCCACGGAGATTTTGGTATTTGTTGCCCCATTGAAACCTAGATTTTCCTGACTAAAACATACTAGTGCAATTTTTTTTTTTTTTACCATTTTGTATTCTGATATGCAATCCTATAATGGCAAACAATTGCAAATAACAAATTGGGATTTCTGGGAGACTCTGCCTTGATCAGTCTTAATATCTGTCTAGTACTGGGCAAAGTCTTTCATCCATGACCCCTTTACTGTGCTCTTAGAAACTGAGTTAACCTACCCAAATTGGAAGAATATTGCATTTAGAGAAGGGAGAACACATGTTAATCTATGACCTATGAATGTTTCAGAATAGTTTATAACTATTCTAATTAAAAATTTTTCTTTTCCTTTTGTTCAAGTGGGTCTGTGGTTGAGTTCACTATTTTGCTGATACTCTTCTAGCAAAATATTCTCAGCCTACTTGTGCTCTGCTGCAAAAATGGGTCACTCCCTGGGAACTCTAAGCTGGACCCTTTTTACAGCTTTTGATATTAGCAATTGGCTATTCTCTGCTCCTGTGACAGTATGACAGGTTTATTCTGGGATGATAAATTGAATAGGTTGGTTCGTATTTCACACACAAACACCCTAAATGCAAAGGTTAGCAATCCATTTTTTGAGCAGAAGGTGCCTTGGAGAGAACACATTTGTGCATTTTTGAGGGTACCTGGTGCTTTAGATCCCTTGGAGGACATTCTGAAATGGATGTCAGCACTTGCTCTGTGAGCTCTTTGTATGTTTGTTGTTGTTTTTCAGCCATAGATAAAAAGAAATAGAATTCAAGTAGGTTCTATTAGCCATTTCCAGAGACAATCTCCTTTCTTCTTTTTTTCCAAAGTTAAATTGATATTTCTTTTCTTTTTTATATGGGTATGCAGGAGTAAATACTGGAAAAGATATTCTTTGAAGAAGAATATGATGCCTACTATTGATCTCAACCAGATAAAATTATCCATAGAATCTCACTCTCTCCAATGCTGAAAGGCCATTTATTCCCAAGAAAGATCAGTTGACACAGACTTTTATCCCTCCAGGAGAAGCTAGCTTTACAGCCCAAAGAGAAAATTGTTCAGGGTCTGGAAAGATGAGTCCCATGGTGTCTTTGTGTCCCTCTGTTCCAACTTCTAACATGGCTGGCTCCACATAGGAAAGAATATAAAAGGAGATTTGATCTAGCTTTAGGTAAGAGGAATATTTTCACAGTTGTAAGATGAAAAAGATAGGTGGGATTGAAAACACAGCCCTTTAATGTTTAGAAAATTATCTTGCCCCAAGTTTGGCCTTTACAGTATTAGCTATGTTTATCATCCTGTCTCATACTTGATCTCAGCCTCTATTTACCAAGATCCATCTTTATACACTGCAATAGTTAGGGTAATGCTTCCCCAGAGATGTTCATGTCCTAATGCCAAAACCTGTGGATGTATTTTGTAATACTGCAGAAAAAACTTAGCAAATGTGATTACACGAAGGCCCTGAACATAGGAAAATTACAAAAGATTACATATTTGGTCCCGATCTAATAATGTCTTTAAAAATTACACAACCTTTCCTAGTAATTATCATAGAGAGATGTGGCTATACAGAAATAGAGAGTTACAATACTGCTGGTTTTGAAGCCAGAGATAGGGAATACAGGGCGAGAACTATGGAAGTCCTCTAGGAGGTGGAGATGAATTATTTCCTAGAAGCAAGAGAAAGGACCTAGACCTGAGATCTTGATTTGAGCACAGTGAGACCTGTATCAGATTTTAAACACATAGGACTGGAGGATAGCATGATAATGATGCTTAAAAACAATAATTGTATGATAATTGGTTACCTTAACAATAGAAAAGTAATACAAAAAAAGAAAAAAAAACAATGGCAGACTTTAAGAGTTTTTATTGTTCCACCTTGACATTCTTTTCAGGCTATTTTGGTCCTTTATAGGAGATGAGGTTTTGATTTGTCTTCTAAAGCCCATATTTGTTTTCGTTTTCCCTGCTTCACCGTATTAACTTAGTATACAAAATTAAGCATGTGTGGGTTCTAAGCAATTATGTGTTATTATTCAGATGTTATGCAGTTAATCAGACAAGAAGAGCAGCAAAATGGTTCAGCTGAGAGCTCAATTTTGGAATGTGGTAAAGATCTCTGAAATCTGGGATCGGCCTATTATGATCTGTACGTTATTTGGCCAGGCATGGAACTTTTCTACTCATTTCCTCACCTGTGCATTGGGAAAAGTATTTGTAAAATTTTTTTGTAAGATTTGAATGAGAAGTTACTTTAATGAATTCTCAGAATTCTTAGCACCTAATAATGCATAATGGTTTTTATCGTGATCATTGTTGCCATCATTCAAGTCAGTTCCCGCACATTGCAAATGAAGAGAAAGTATTTCATTAGTCATAGTTTTGTGGACTCACTTCTTCCACAAGTGCTGTTCTGATTGCCTAACTGTCCCTCATGAGTCCACAGATAATCCTGCTCTTATGCTCATAACTTCTTTTGAGTTTATATCCTCTTTCCCATTGTATATTTTCCAGACCTGATTTCTGAAGGAAAAGAAAACACCAACCATACTTCACTTTGATTATATTTTAAATGACTGTCCAAGAATTTCTACCTCTTGATAAACTTCTAATGATTCAGGGAAACCCAGATTCCTCAGTAAACACAAAATGTCTGATGTCTTTCTTCTATTCTTTACAATTAACTAGACCACAGGCAGTAGCTGTGGCTCCTGTAACATTACAATAAATACACCCTTCCTGGAAATCTGTGACAAAATTGCCTAATTTCTCCTAAGGATAGACATCCAGGTCTCTGGATAATTCTTTTGACTTTAATTCAACTGGGTAATTTTTACAATGGAAAAGTCAGACATCATATATGTAAAGAGTTATAGACTCTTTTCATTCAATTTCTGTTTTAAAATCATATTAACAGACTCTTTTGACAGACAGCTTCAGGATGTGACCCATATATTATAAATCAGTTATCACTGTGGAGTGCAATTATTATCAGTCTTTGTAGCTAACAGGAGATAAAGCTATCAGTGGGATGGCAAATTCAGAGAGCTGTGTACTCACTCTGCTTTGTGTTGAGGCCTGGGAGATCTCTGCTCTCTGTGCTGATATTTAATTATGTCTCTCCCATACTGATTCTGCGATTTGAGCTGTAAAACAATTAGATTGTCACTGGTAAGATGAGTTTCTATTTTGTACATATTTTCTTAAACATAACAGTCTGATTTGTACCTGCATAAGTAAACTAAGCCTTAGTCTTATATATACCTACAGAAGAAAGCTGAGCTTTAGTAAACATAACACAAAAAGAAACAAGAAATCAGGTATCTGTGTTAGTCAGCTTCCCCTTACTGTATTAAAAGTCAGAGATGATTAACTTATAAAGAGCAAAGTTTATTTTGGGTACAAGTTTTGGATGTCTATTTTGGATCATAGTTGGTTCTGTTGATCTTGGGCTTGTGGTAGCCTGTCATGGCAAAGGTGCCTTACAGAATGGAACTGCTTACTTCATAGTCAGAAGAGAAAAAATAAAGAGGAGTAGTATCACCATCATCAAGGACATGACCATAACAACCTGGGCTCAACCTCTCACAGGTTCTGTCACCTCCTAGCACCACCACACTGGGGACTAAATTTTTACCACATTGATTTATCACATTGACCTTTGAGGGACAAATAAGATACCAGCTAAAGCAGTTCTATAAAATAGAAATACTGGGAATTTTCCTTCCATTTTGGCTTCTAGATAAGGAGCAAGTTTTCAAGCAAAAACAGGAATGCTCTTTGCAGAAATGTGTTGGAAGAATGAATTTACTGATTAATGCATTAAATATGTGCTTTTGCAAAAATAACAATGTTTGGAATGTGAGATTAAAGATCAGAAACTTGAATCATAACAAAAGCATTTAGAAAAGTTTGATCTTGGAAAACTTAAAATAAGTCATAAGCTTCAGTCACCTCATCACTTAATACAGAAACTACTCCACAAGGTTGGGAGGAAATAATAATGCAGTGATCACAAAGTATTTTATAATGCATAAAGAAGTTATTTCATTTGATGTTTTGCTACTCTACATAAAAATAAATATCTTGTTTTTGAGATTGAAAGACATATTTTAGTTCTTCTGGATTTAACCTTTAGTTCTACAGTTAGTGCAGTAGATTTAGAAATGATTTAAAATAACAAGAATGAGTCAATAGCAGGAATATAAAAGCACATTTACATTTGCAACTCAAAGACACATTCTCTTTGATGTACTGGAATGAGAAAAATTATATCTCAATTAACTTATGCAGCCAGAATTACCCACAGTAACAAATAAAAAGTAAAAGAAAGCTGTAGATTAATATCATTATTAAACATTGACAAAATATCCTGGATAAAATATTAGCAAATCAAATCCAGCACTACATGGAAAAGATAACATTACATGGTGTTTACACAACTTGCATAATGTAGGTGTCTTAGATACTTTTCTCTCCTTGGTGAGGTAAAATACTCAATGTCTTCAAAGTTGAAGAAATGAAGGATTTATTTATCTCCCAGTTTGTGAAGGTTTCAGTCCATAATCAGCTGGCTTTAAGGCAGGGTGGCCTGGCAGAGGGGCAACAGTTCCCGGTGGTGAAAGAGAACGAATGTAACAAGAGCAAAATGAAGAAAGAGCCTCTTTCCATGTCTTATACTGTATGCAGGCTACCCACCAATCCCAGCACTAGACAATGAACTAGTCACAAACTCTAGATTCAGCCACCTCCAAAAAGCTCACCCCTGATGATTGCATGAGCCTTTGAGGGTTCATCCAGGCACAAACCATAACATTCTACAATTGATCCCCGCAAAGACTCACGCACATCCCTTTATGTAAAAGGCATTTCTTCCATCTCTAAGAGTTGCCAAAGTCCAAAGAATTTCAGCATGGCTGAAAAGTCCATGTCCCAAGTCTCCTCCAGATGTAAGGCAAACTCTTAGCTGTGATTCCCTGTGCAGATGAAGAGTTAAACATTTCCAACATTCAATGACACAAGGTAAACATTTTCATTCCAAAAGTTACACACAGGGAAATGAAAAGGATTGGGACCAAAACAAGTCCAAACTCCATCAGGGCAAACATTAAGTCCTATAGTTCCATATGCAGCATACAAAGAAATTTGTCATACGTTGTGAGCCCCAAATGGGCTTGGGGGGACTCTGCCCCTACCATACTTCCGGTGATTGTAGCTTCCATGGCTTCTCTCTTGGGCTGAATTTGCTCCCTCCTTGCAGCTTTCCTTAGATGAGCATCGTTTTTGGCTTTTCCAAACTTCTGGGGTCTCCACTGCACTGTTGGCTTCACATCTAAAGTTTTACCCTCTACTCCATCAGAGGAACACTGCCTGGCCTGTCAGGTCTTCTGAAATTCAGGTGGAAGCCTTCTTAGTCCCATAATTCTTGCATTCAGCATGTACCTAAAACTAGCACCATGAGGATGAAACCAAGGCCTGCTGCCAGCAGGAGCAGTGGCCAGGCTTCCCTGTCTCTTGGCTGTAAGGGTTTAGTGCCTGGATTGCTTAGCACTCTGAATCCAATTCTGAGGAAAAAATTCTGCATGCTGCCACTATTCTGGAATATCATACCTTGCAGCTTCTCTTCAAAGTGAAGTCTTTCACTTTTTCAAATTTGAGGCTGCAAAAGATGAAGTCCTGGTGCTTCTTGTGTCGCCCTTACACCATCTCTGCTATTCTCCTTTTACTTCTCAGCAATCAAGATCTCCTCTGCTCTATCTTTGCAGTTCCTGGCTTTACTGGAACTTCCTTTTGGGCCAGACACACAACATTTTAAGTCATTCTGCTGGGTTCTCTGCTCTTGACTGCATAAGCATTAGGGAGGACATCCAGACACAGACCATAGCAGTAGCTTCAACATTTAAAACTCAGTTGATGTACTTAATTATATAAACCATGTGAAAAACATGAATGTAGCAAAAACCCAGTAAAATATAGTCCACAACAAAACATCCACTCACTACAAAAACACTACTGTACAAGATATAGTATTATACAAGATGTGGTAATTTTATGGCTAAGTTTCATGGGACATAGTGCCCGGTTACTTACTCAAACATCATTTTGGATGATCCTATATGAGTATTTATTTTCATGAATTAGTGATTAAATAGAGAGTCTTTAAGCAAAGCAGCTTGACCTGCATAAGCTGGGTGGGCCTCATCTATCCAGGCTGGTGAGAGCTTGCCAGAATAGACTAAGGTCCCACAGCCAAGCAAGAATTTTGCCCACACTTTTGGCCTTGAACAGGAAAAACACATTGCTCCCCATGTTGTCTGCAGCCTACCAATCTACTATTAAACTTGGGGTTACAACTCGTCATAATTACAATTGCATGACCAATTCCTTAAGATAAATATCAATCCACCCCCACCTCTAGCAACTGACAGCACACACACACACACACACACACACACACACACACACACATTTTGTTGACTTTGCTTCTCTGGAGACAATGATTAATACAGAAGGGAAATTTCATAAACCAATAAATACTTTGTTCTCAAACCTGACAACTAGCCTCATAATGGTGAGACAGTAAACACATTTTGCACACTTTTTCTGTAACTGGGAACAAGGTAACAGTGTTCTCTCATCATTCCTACTCAGTGTCATACTGGAAGTCCCAGCTAGTCCACTAGGAATAAAAAAATAAATAGAAGTTACATAGATTGAGAAAGAAGACATAAAATATTTGTTTTTGCAAATGGCAAGATTGTTTATGTAGAATAATGTAAAAATACCTACAAAAATGGAAGACAAATTTCTTCTATAATTTTTAAATTTAACTTTAACTATTACAGCCGGGGATGATGGTGCACATCTGTAATCCCAGCATGCACTCAGGAGGCTGAGGCAGGAGGATTGTTGTGAGTTCGAGGACAGTCTGGGCTACAAAGTGAGCTCAAGGCCAGCCTGCAATGCATAGTCAGACCCTGTCAAAAAAAAAAAAAAAACAACTTTAACTATTACATACAAACATAATAATTGTACATATAATGTTTTAAATATATTTATCTCCTGAAATGGTTTTTCTTCTTTTTGCTGAATCTTTCAAAGATTCTTCAAGCCTTTGAATTATGAAGTACATTACTGTTACCTACAGTCTCTCCACTGTATAAGGGCACACGTATTTCTCCCACCTAATTATATGCTGGTATTTGTTGAGCACGCTCTATTCATCCTTCCTTACTCTGTACACCCCCAGCCTCTGATATCCACTCTCAAGTTCTGCAAGATGAACATTTATTACCTTCAATATACACATGAGATCATCCAAGACTTGTCTTTCTGTGACTGGATTATTTCACTTAACATAATGATTTCCACTTCCACTCATGTGCCACAAATAATAGTAGGATTTTATTGTTTTCTGTGAATGAACAGTATTCCATTATGAGAGAAGCTACAATTTTGTGCCATTCGTCATTTAGTGAACATGATCCAAGAAACAATAAGTTGCACTTTATCCAAATTAAAACTTTTATCCACAAAGGTACTGTTAAGAAAATAATAGACACATCACAGACCATGCGGACTATTTTAAAATTACATATCTTATAAAATTTTATGTCCACAATATCAAAAGAAACACTACAAGTCAACAATAAAAATCATACAACCTAACTGCTTTCTTTGGTGCTGGGAATGGAGCCCAGGGGTTTGCATACATTAAACACATGCTCTACACTTAGCCATGATCCCAAGAAAACGCACTTATCTTAAATAAGCAAGAGATGATAAATACTCCTCTCAAAATGTTATTTAGCATACATAATATTAAAAGATTTGTCAGCACCCTGAATGAATCCTAACTGTATGTCCGTGAAGGCTTCTCAATTGTTATAAGTACACTACTCTGGCATAGGACACTGATATCATTGGAGGCCATGCACATATGGGGTAAGAGGTATGTCAGAACACTCTAAATAACTGAACTCTAACTTTCCTTTGACCTAAAAGCTACTCTAAAAGGTAAAGTTTATTTTTAAGAAAAAACATATGCTTAGCATTGCTTAGAACTAGGGAAGCAAAAGTTGAAAAACAATGAACTACCACTCAACATCTATTTGAAGAGTTAAAATCCAAAAATAATTCATATTGTCAATTGTTGGCCATGACCCAGAGCAACATAACCCTTCAATCACTGCTAGCAGGGTGTATAATTGTATGGCTGATTTTGAAGACAGTTCAACATTTTCTTACAAAGCTAAAATTGCCTTACCATACAATTTAAAAATTACAGTCTTCATTATACTCTGAAATGGTATAAAACGTATGTATATTAAAAACTGTATGTAATATTTATATCAGATTTATTTATAATTACCAAAATCTAGAAACAACCACTAATAGGATAATGAATCAGAAAACTGGTATTGATAAACACTGGAACAAACCATCAAACCATGTAATAAATGAAATAATACATATTGTGTGAAATAAAAAGAGTGTGGAAAGCTGTCTATGCCATCCAATGTCTATGACATTTTGGGAAAGGGAAAAATGTAAAGCAAACGTATCAGTACCTCCCAGGGCTACAAGGAGGGGATAGTTTAAATAGGCTCAACGCAGAGGGGTTTTTAAGGAGTTACACTACTGTGCACTACACTACAGTAATGCTAGACACAGGATATAATCATTTGTCAAAATTGATATAGCTTTGTGAGACAAGATGGAAAGTAAAGAAAAAAGTCTATTTCAGTGATGAGAGGACTGTGATGAAATGAGCACAGTGCCGCTATGTACAGAACGTATGGAATATTATTAAAAATATATAGAACAACCTCACTGAAAAGGAACATGAACAGGTGCTGATATTAGCAACGCTGCAAATAAATGGCAACTATGAGACAAAAGGCGAAAGAATTGTGCATAATCAATAAATACCAGGTATAACAGCTGAAAAAATCATTTCCCAGTTAAGTAAGTTGATGGTGGGTGCAGGGGGAGAGCGGGAAGTGTCGATAGAGAAGAGAAGTTTGCATACACCAGAATATCTTCTTACCCTGCCATCCTAAAGGGAACCACCACCTTAAGAACAACAATGATCCTACATGGTGCACAGACCTTGGTTCTCATACCAATAAAATGTATTAAGGCTCTTTGGAGAAATGTCTGGTAATAGGGTTTAGACTAGGAATATACCATCTGAACCAAGAGCATCTGTAATGTAACAAGAATAAAACATGCATGTACAAACATACAAAATGAAGAGAATATGTCAAAGAGATACAGGAACCAACTGAAAGAGTTCCCGCTGGCCAAAGCTGGAACAATTTGAGCAGTGGAGTAAATGATGTTGCATTATTCTATAACTCAGAGTTGAAATTAAATATCTATAACTGCATATAAATATGAAATATTGTGTAAACTGTAGGCCAATCTCCTATTCAGAAGTGTTACAAATACTTTATATATTTCTCTAGAAAGAACAGCATAAATTTATACCTCTTATTTACAGCCTGGGCATAATGACCTCCTTCCAAAGAATACACTATGGGAAGACAGAGAGGAGAATAACCTGACAGTGGAGAAATCTGCAAATATTACCTCAGCTAGTTGACAGTGAAATCGATCATCAGTAGTGATGTCAGCCAGGTATTGTTTAACATGCCTGTAATCCCAGCATTTGGGAGGCTGAGGGAACAGGCTCACTGCGATTTTGAGACCAGTTTTGGCTACATACATTTCAAGGCCAGCCTGAATTACATAGTGAAATCCTGGACTCCCCACAAAAAAAAAAAAAAAAAAATAACAAAACAACCAAAAAATAGTGATAAGTCATGTTGATAGTACATATTTGCTATGATGTAGCACTTCACATGTGTAGTAGTACTCTAAACTCTAATGGACTCAAAAAAAAAAAAAAAAAAATAACAAAACAACCAAAAAATAGTGATAAGTCATGTTGATAGTACATATTTGCTATGATGTAGCACTTCACATGTGTAGTAGTACTCTAAACTCTAGTAACCGCAATCTGACTAAAAGAAAAATATAATACCAAGCTAAACTGAAAGACAGTCTACAGAATGCCTGACTGGTAATCCTCAAAAACTGTCCTGGCCCTCAGAAGCAGAGTTAGGCTCAGAAACTATTACAACCAAGAGAATCCTAATGCACAAGTACATATAATGTGGTTTCTTGAACAGCAAAAAGACATAAGGTTAAAATTAAGGAAATCCGAATAAGATATGGACTTCAGTTAATGATAATAATGCACCAGTGCTATTTCACCAGTTATGACAAATTACACCAAATTAGTGTAAGAAAACAGAAGCAAAAGCAAGTGCAGTGTACATTCCTGCAATTCCAGCACTCAGGAGGCTGAGGCAGGAAGATCACAATATCTGAGGACAGCCTGGTCTACTTCATGAGTTCAAGGCCATCCTGGACTATGTAGCAAGACCCTACCTCAAAAGAGAGAGACAGACAGAGAGAGAGAGAAATCAGTGGGAATTAACCACTTGAGATAATATTTTCTGGGGTACAATAATCAGTCTGCTGTACACTTGGAGAGGAACTTGCATGTGGGATAATTGGTCACTCTCTGTACCACTATTGTAACTTTCTAAAAACTTAAAACCATTCACTTTATGGCTTTTTGGTTTTGAGGGAAATGAACACATGGCCTTGTATATGCTAGACAAACATTCTGCCACTGAGTTACATCCCCAGGTCTATAAATAAAAGATAGTCTAAAACTGAAAGGTTATTTTGAACCATCATGGTGGCACACATTTGTATTCCAAATACTCTGAGAGGCTGAGGTATAAAGATCACAAATGCAAGCCTAACCTGAATAATGTAGTGACATAGTCAGACCTTTTCTTAAAGCAGGGAAAGGGTCACTGTGTTCATAGTTCAATGTCTAATACTATATAATAAAGTTTGTTTTAAAAACAGGGTGCTCTCATTTATTAACTATGTGGTGTCAATATGCTACTTTCAATGCTTACAGTGTCACTTTCCTGGATGGTAAAATGACATAATACCAGTATAAATTCCCTTTTGCCATGCTGGGCAGATAGCAGGTATAAAAAAAGATAGTTCTCCCCTCTCCTGGATCCCCTGTAATACTATACATTTCAAAAGAGATCTATTTTTCTTGTTTTTAAAGAAAGAATTGGCATTTTAAAGGAAATATAATTTCTTGTGTGGTGGCATAATTTTAAAATAGTTTTTAAAGGCTTGTAGAATGTCCCAGTAACATCAATATTGCAGGGCTGAAAGGCTTCGTCCCTATTTTGTAAGTACTTTTCTATACTGTAATATAAACTGTTAATTATCTAATTTAAGTCAAAAATTATCAAATTAGGCCATCAACATTAAGCCCAAAATGATTCCTTAATTTGAGGACTATGGCAGAAAGATTTAGGGACCTCCTTTGGGTTGGCTGAAGCCAAGAAAAATAACAAGAGATTACACGGGGACCCAACATGCATAGCAAAAACTTCAACATAAGATTTGCAAAAACAGTTTTAAGCATTACTTGGAGAATTATAGTGTATATGACTACGGAATAATTCTTCAGCAAAGGAGCAGTAACACCGTATACTTAAATAATAGAATAATTTAATTAGCTAGAAATAATTTTGAGCTGCCTAAGGAAATACTGTCTACAAATTCATACCAATGCAGAAATAATTTCATTTTTAAAACATAACCACCGAATTTGAAAGAGGATAACTCAAGGTACAAAAAAATAGCCTGGTGCCTAAATATGAGTTTATATTTTATTGTTAATCTTCTTCTAACATCTTCTTAAACTAGTCTTCTTCAACTGAAAAATGTGACATGACGTCTCTGTCTGTCATAAATAGTGGAAAAGGCTAAAACTCTTCTAATATGACACACACATTGCATTTGAGAATAGCCTTGTTTTTTAAAAAATACTGTACTGAATATCATCTCAATTACTTCTTAACACTTTTGAGTTATTTTTGGCTCCATTCTCATTTTATAGATAAATAAATGTTCATATCCCTAGAAAAATCAGGGTTCACCAAATCTCATTCTCCAACTGTTGGTGGTGAAACTACCAGGTGTCACACACCAGGCTAGGTATCAAGAAGACAGTGCTAGCTAATCTCAGTACGGTTGCCCTAAGAGAGAATCATTCCCAGGTCTCCGCTTTATCACATTGTAGAGCACTGGATGTTTACTTGCTGGGTGGTGGCAGCTGCATATCTGATAGGAGAGAAGTCTGGTCCCAAAGACTAGGGATGTCCAGGATTTCTTCCTGAGAGGGTGCATAGCAAGCTGATGATTGTGCCAGAAATTGTTATCTCCAGCGTTTGTTTCCAATTACTCTCCCTTCTCTCCACTAAAGGGTTGCTAGCTGTGCCTGAGCTCAGGTTGCAAAAGCAGAACGTGTTTCTTCTCTCCCTTTCATGCTGCAAACACCTATCAAGCAGCCTAGCTTTTCAAATATTTAGCATGATAGGCCCTTTGCCTCTATACATTTATAACCCCTCTTTTTTGCCCTGAAGATTGAGCCTAGGGACTTCTCACTAAACTATTTTTCCAGCTCTTTTTTTAAATTATTCTTTATTGAGGTATGTCTTGTTACACTGCTAAACTGCCCAGGCTAGGCACAAACTTGTGATCCTCCTGCTTCAGCCTCCCGGTGTGTTGGGATGACAGGTATGCACCACCACACCTGACTTCAATATTTTAGTTTTAAATTAAAGACCATATCTTTTGCTCAACAATCTAGATTTATTACTTACAAAGGACTAACTTGGCCAGTATTTATAGAAGTTAAGCAATAGCAAGTTGAAAATATGCTGCTATAGCCTCATTAAACTCTAAGTTGAAGAAAAATAAATGCTCTTGTTGACAGATACACATTTTTTCCTTATCATGGGGTATGATACTCACATTTTTTCGTTTAAAACATATTTAAATTGCAGCAAACCATCTGAGGTTTAAAGTAAACATTTCAGGACAGCAGATTTATACTTCATTCAGAGCTGCTTTTTGTAACAAATGTATGCCTCTAGTCACAAAACGAATAAAAAGATATTGATAGAATTTGAGTTATTTTTAAGCAGTCATTTAGTGTGTCCATTATCCCAAATAACTGGTTTGATTTATTTCATTTTTGTTAGGCTGGTCAAGTCAGGTGAAACGGTTGAACTATTCCTAGTGTGCAAACAAGAAATGGTGTCATTGACATATTCCGGTTCACAAGTGTACAGTAAACAACTGAAATTGGGTTTCATGGCCCTTTTGCAAACTAGAGAATTAGGCGTCCAAACAGAACTGGTTTGAAAATCAAAGCACAGTCAAGCACAAAATGTGTTTTGATTTTTAAATGTGAGGTCCAAATATATTTTTAGCTTAGCTCTAAACCTCTTTCAGTGTTTTCTTCTTAAAAACCTTCTTCTCCCCTGTGAGATCATATAGAACAATGTTTTGACATCTTAGTCATTTCCATAACAACAGATTACAGAAACCAGACAAGCAGTCAAACAAGTGAAATGGTTTGAATTTAGTAACTGTTCTGGATCGCTATGAGGAAAGACATGGAATTGTGCTCCGCTTGTGAAGAGAATAACAACCAATCTTTCTTGCGGTTGATCATCTCTAGAAGGAAAAATCACTGCTGTGCAACTTTTAAATATAATCTCACCATGCTTTTTTTAACATGCGATGCTGCCTGTTATATCTTGGCACATTTTGAAGTACCTTTTGAACTTGCTCCTTCTTACCAATCCATCCTCTTGCCATTCCTGAAAACTATCAATTGAGAAGTGCAAGGTAAATTAATAGTATTAACATGGCACTAACTCTCAGAGAAAAGGGTGCCAATATTAAAATAAAAAGATAATCTGTTGAAATCAAAATCATTTATTATGCAAAAGTTCTGCTAAAAGCTTAATATGAGAAAAACAACAGGGAAAGTAAAATTCTGGCTGAATTTATAAAGGAAAGGTTAGTCTACCTGCAATTGCTGACGTTGTTTGAGTATGCAGGAAGTCTCTCTGATTTACCCATGCTAGGTTCTGGACAGTGCTAAACCAAGATTCAAACCCTGTACCTAAAATTTATATATTGATCACCCTGACTATAAGCAAAATACTTAACTCCATTGGAAACTTAGCTGTTTGATAAATGGAATGGAAGTAATAATACCTACATGTAAGGTTACAATCCTGTGTTGTAAAACTAACAATTTGAAAAGCACTAATTTGTAGCTTTTGTTAATTTCCATAGACAGGTATTCTCACTGTGACTATTTGCAAGCTACTAACATAACCTTAATTACAAGGACTTGTGAATCAATGTTCAGAATCAGCTTTTCAGATATGAACCAGTTCTCAAGATCAAATAAATCTTAAGTTCAAATTCATCTCAAATGAATCTTAAGTACTTGGTAGCATGATAAGCACTTCTTAACTAGCTCCTATTGTTATGATAATTTTTAGCTAAACTCACAAGTATAAGCAGCCTAACTATCCCTGAGCCATTAAAGAGAATAGAGTATCTTGACAATAACTGGATGCTTACAGCATGCCTACTGTCTTAGTTACTTTCTCATGGCTGAGACATAATAATTAACATCTGCAGCTAAGGAAGAACGGTTTATGTTGGCCCACTGCATATATAGGTTTCAGTAGATAGTTAGCTGGTTCAAAGGCAGGGCAGCATGCCAGAGGGACATAGCAGAGGAAAAAGGCTTTATGGAATTGTGGAGGGAAGGAGAGAGTGATCAAGAAAGGAGGGAGAAGATAGATCCTTCCTGGCCACATGCCCAACTACCTACATCCTCGCAACAGGCTTCATCTCCCACACCACATTTACCTATAATCTCATCAGTGGATTCATTGGAACATGAGTATCATGCACTCCTGACCCAGTTACCTCCCCAGAAAGTCCACCTACGAACACATGTGGCTTTGGAAGGACATCTAGATTTTAATCCATAACACCTGAAATATTATATGAAATATTATTTGCCTTGGGTACTTCTGTAACTTTGAACCTACAGATACCTAATTTCCTCTTTGAACATAGTGGAGGGCTTAAGTAAGGTTGGTATCAGTTGATGTTTCTAAGTAATAGTCCTGGGTTACCAAGACCCATTGATTGAAATAATTGCAGTGGTGGGAGCAGAACTATCAGAATATTAAAGATACAACTCAATAACGAATGGCTCACTTATTTCACGGTCAGTGTGGCAGGCAGTTGCTGCATACAAAATCAGCATGCTATCAAATCACTTTGGCTGACCAAGTTTATACCCAGGTTATCATGAATCAGAGTTTTATTATGGAAGAAATTAATATATAAACAAATATACATGGATAGAGTGTTCTTTTCTCCTCTTTATAGTGCTAGATAAATCATTTAGTATGCCAGTGAAGATAAAGTAAAATTTACATGTCCCCAAAGTGTTGTTGTGTGTAGTAAATAAGGTTGATTGAACTATGCATCAAAAAATCAAGGTTTATAACCTCTTGGTATACAGGCAACTTTTTGTGAATGAAAAATGAGAGGTTATAAATTATAGATAACAGCACTGTGAAATAAAACATGCAAGACCTCCCTTACATTGGGTGGAATTCTGTTCTATTTATTACCTTGATTGTATTTTGGCAACCGTAATCTTTATGTTGTAGCTGGCAAGCCTTTCATGAGGAGCTCAGCTTCAAGTGTATATTAAGGATTTATTGTAGTCATCTCTAATTTTTTTCTCTTTGGGGTGGGGGACTCATAAATATGGGTTTTCCACACTTTCAATTGCTTAGTGAGCCATCGGTTTCAGCTGAGAAAAATAAAAGCCAACTCATATATTATTAAATTCCATATGGTCTATTAAATCAGCTAAAAAGGACAATATTAGGAAAGGAGCTGAAAAATGATGGATACCTTTGGTTGTGGTTCCATTTGAAGAAGAAAATACGAGTGCAAGGGCTGATATATTTTTCCTAAACAGCTTCTGTGTTTCCTAAATATATGAAAGAATGAAGTTAAATGTAAGAATAGAAAATGCCTTTTAATATTTAGTCCTCTTCTTTGTGTTAGTAGGCCAGAACTGCATGCAGAAATTAGGCGCTTACTAGGAGATATATGTCAAATGTCTATTTTGTACTTTACAACAAGCAAACAACACAAAAAACTACTGAGGAAATGTAAATACAAGCCAATTCCAGGTTTCAAAGAGTAGATAGTAGGAGAAGGGGATAAAAGAAGGAATCCTGTGGGAAAAAAGAATTAAGATGTAATATGTACAGGTACAAATTCCCCATGATGAATGTGACTATTATATATGGTAACAGTGTATCAATAAAATTAATTTTTAAAAGTAAAAATAAAACAAACCAAAAGACAAGTATTACAGGGGAGCTACAAACCGTGCTATATTGTAAGGAGTAGAACTGTCCACTATACTTGCAGAATATGAGTTGGCTTTTAAAAGAATTGACTGATGATGAGCCATTAAAAAAGAATTTTAACAGATCACAATAGAGTAGGAGAAAATCACAAAATTCAAAGCTTTGACTGAACTCCTAAATGTGAGATAAAAGAATTTTTGCAGAATAAGTAACCTCCCAGTAAGGGTAAACTCCAGCCTACATGAGACACAAAACTGTTCTGAGGTGATGGTTACCAGGCTAAAAAATCAATAAATAACTTAAATTGCATGAGTCCAGGTACCATAACATGAATAACTAAAAACATGCCTAACATTTTCCCACTGCCTTTGGGCTTTCAGAAATCCTTCTTGATCCAAGCTCTCTAACAAGTAGGTCATGGAATTCAGATGCCACAAAACTAATGTAAGCAAGTTCATTGTTCACTTGAGTGAAACTCTGGTATAGAGTGTCTGTGGGAAGTAATGAGAGCTTCCTTCCCCAATTATCATTATTCTCCCCATGTGAAAAAGCTTTCTTCCTCTTTGCCTGGAGCCTGTACTTCTGATGGAGTTTCCAACAGTGTCAAACAGCAAGGCATAATTCCATTACTTCTGGAACTATTCTTACATATTTATCCCTGCTGATATTTGTGATCTGAAAAAGGTACATTGAATACAGATGAGGCTATATAATATGAATATAAGCTTTATATTGTTTGATTAAATTAAATTTTAGCCCAAATAATAAGTTTTCATTTTAAAATATCATACACAAACATAGATTTGGTCTAGTTATCATGTAGTTCTGATCATGTTGCTCATAAATACATATACACTATCAATTGTCTCATGGCTTCCTAAATGCCTGGCTTGTTAGTTTCCTAATGAGATAAGATACATGAGAATTTTGAAAAATATAAACTGTTTAATCAGTATTAGGCCTGGCAGAGTTTTGCTGGGTTTAGAGATTTAGTGGCAAAATTATTATTTCTTTTAATAAGGTGCATTCAGTGTAAAATTTCCAAATGAGAAGAAATATACTATTTTTATCTGTATGCTTCTGAGTTTTACACATAAATAAAAATTTATGGTTTTTCTCTATTCACCTAATTATGTACAGAACTGGAAGCTAAAACTTCTTTGTATCATAACAGATTTGCCTGAATGAAAATGCAAAACAATGATACTGTCCTTGTTTCTTCGAAGTGCAAGGTCAACTGTACACTGTTCCAAAGGACCAGCGTCCTAAGTTTGTCCAGAAAATGACCATTACAACAAGCATGACCATATGTGAGACTTCAGAATTTGAAAATGCATTTCAGACATTATAACTGAGTTCATCTTGCAGTTAATGTGTATCATTTTCTTTTAGTTCATAATATTTCATTTTACCTTGGTGTTTTATAGAACTTTAGAGATCTTTATGAAACTTCCATCTTCCGGAATGAGATGGTTTAAAGGAAGAATATTAATACCGGGTGAAGTTCACTTGTTTGCATGCTATTTGATATTACAGAGGCCCAAGACTGGCTTGATATTCCATATGAAAGTTTTGTTATCTTAATATTATTCTAGGGAAAACTTTATTTTTGATTTTTGCAATATTTTTAAATTAAAATACCAAAACTATTTTGGAATCCCTGATGTGGATTCTATTTAATTAAAATATAAAAACTATAAAAAGTACACACACATGAAATTAAATAAATTACCTATGATCTCCCAATTTGTATATTTTTTCATTGCTTTATTTTTCAGTCTTCTACACAAGTGAGTCTTTTATAGATTCTGAATATGTATGATTAATATATTGGGAGTAATGTCTCTAACTTCATGGTTTGTATTTTCATTCTGTTAATGATATGTTTTTAAATCATTCTCATTTTAGAGAAATATAATTTGTTAATCACAAAATAATACCCAAATATAAAGAGGTTTAGGCCTATCAATAATAACCTTAAATGTAAACAGATTAAACTCACCAACAATACATAGATTTAATAGACAGACTTTAAAAAAAAAAGACTCTACTACCTGCTGCCTACAATAAACCTACTGACATCATATTAAATGTAAGAAGCTAAAAGCTTTTCCTCTAATCATGAACAGGAAAAGAATGTTCATTATCACAACTCTTGGTCAATGAAGTGCTCAAAATATCACCCAGAGCAATCAGAAAATAAAGAGATAAATAAAGAGAAAAAATAAGAGGGATCTGAAGGAAAGGAAGAAGTCAAGTTATCATTATTTGCAGATGACATGATAATAAACACCATGTCAAAAAGTTCCACCACAGTATGGAAAAAAAAAAAAAAAGTTCCACCAAAATAATCTGATCTTTGACAAGGTACCAAAAACATACGCTGGAAGAAAGACGGTCTGTTTAGAAAATGACATTAGGAAACCTGACTATACACATGCCAAACATTGAATCTAGACTCATATCTATCTCCATGTACTAAACCAAAATCATAATGGGTCAAGGATCAAAATATTAAAATGTAAACAATGAATCTGCAGAAATACAACATAGGTAAAACTCAATGACATAGGTACAAGTCTTTATGAACAAAATATCAATTGCCCAAGGCATATCACCAAGAACATGCAAATAATCAACCCAAAATTTAAAAGGAAGAAATGGATTTTAACTATGTTATGTAGCAAATTGACCTAATAGACATTTACACATGGTTTTGTTCAGTTGCTACAAAATGTTCATTATTCTCATCAACACAAAGAATATTCTCTAAGAAAGATCTTGTTAGGCTAAAATCATATATCAGTAAATTTTTACAAATTGAAATGTCATTACATATCTTCTCAGACTGCCAAGAATAAAAATAAAAATCAGCAACAAAAAGAACAAATACAAATACATGAAAGTCAATCTATATGCTACGAATGACCATGAGTAATTGGAGAAATTAAAAGGGAAATGTACACACTACTGAAACAAATGAAAATGAAAGTACAATATGGAAAAATATGTGGGATATACAAAAGCAGCACTAAAAGTGAAATATATAGCAAAAATTTGCAATTGAAATATAGATTTTAAATAAACAACCTGAAAATGCACCTTAGAACTTAAAACTCCAGAAAATAAAACTGAAACTAATGGAGGAAAAAATGATAAACATTAGAGAAAAAATAAATGAAAATGAGACTAAGGAAATAATACAAAAGATCAGTGAAACAAAGAGTTAGTGTTTTGAAAAGATAAAATTGGCAATACCTTAGCTAAGCTAAACAAGGAAGAAAAAGACAAAACTCAAATTAATAAAATCAAAGATGATAAAGGAGTCACTACAGCTGTATCCATAGAATTATAAAGGATTATAAAAAAATTCCTCTGAATATAATAACAAGTGGGAAAAACCAAATATACGCACTCATGGATACATACAGCCTACCAAGATTCAAAAAAGATGAATTAGGAAAGGAGAAAAACTAGATAGAAAAATAATTGGATTGAAACAATAATTACACCCCAAAATAGACCTAATTCTGTGACAACATTAAAGACAAATGAACTGCATTTCATCCTAAACTATTCTAAAAGCAGAAAGAAAATTTGTAAACTCCTTTCATGAAGTCAGCATTATGCTGACACCAAGCTAGATAAAAGCTACAGAAACACAAAAAGAAACTGTGGACTAATAACTGATTATTTAAGATTCACAAAACTACAGGCGACATTAGCAAAATGAATTTGGTAAATCTCTTGTTCAGGGACCAAGATATCCTTAGTCTAAACTCAGAATCAACAAATGCCCATAAATAAAAGCAACCAGTTTTGGCAGTTCAAGTCAGAGTTGCAGTTTTAGTAGACTGATTATGTTCATGGTTCCCAAGATTTCACAGTTCATGAATATTGCTGGGCCATTGAGTAGGATATATTTTCCTCCCAAGATTACATTATGATATAAGATGCAATTAACTTTAAAGGAAAGAGATTGTGCAGGTAGGCCTAAGCTAATCTTATAAATCCTTTTTCATAGGATTTTTAAGACCTACAGAAAATATTCTAAACAAAATAATAACAAACAGAATCCTACAGCACACAAAAGCTATCACACACCTTGATGAAGTGGTACTAATTCCAGAATGAAATGATTATTTAAGATTCACAAAACTATAAGTAACATTAGCAAAATGAAGAACAAAAACACAGCTGATCATAATGATACAGAAAAAACATTCAGCAAGATTCAAAATCACTTCATGTTGATAACTTTCAAAAACTTAGATATAAAAGAAATATATCTCAAAATATTAAGGGCTGTGTATAGAAAGCTCAGAGGTAATGTCATACTAAATGGGAAAAGCTAAAAGCATTCCTATAAGATATGAATCAATACAAATTATTTAATGTAATACTGAAAGTCTTTACAAGGACAACTAAGCACTAGAAAGAAGTAAAGGAAAGGAGGAAGAAAAATTATGCATGTTTCCCAATGACATGATCTCATACATGGAAAAATCTAAATGTTCCATTAAGAAGCTCTTATAACATACAAAAATTTATTAAAGCAGCTGGATACAAAATTAATATTAAAATATAGCAGCATTTTTATAAAAATGAACTTGCTGAAACAGAAGCCAAGAAAACAATACCATGTACAATAGCCACAAAAAGTAGCTAAGAATAAATTTAACCACAGAGGTTAAAGACCTGTACAATAAAAATTATAAGATATTGATGAAATAAATTTTAAAAAGACGTAAAATAATAAAAAATACCCTATGTTCATGGACAAGAAAACTTAATAGTATCAAAATGTCCATACTACCCAAACTGATTCATAGTTTCAATGAAATCTCCATCAAAGTACCAGTGATATTTTTTACAGAAATAGAAAAAACACCCCTAAATTCTCATACACAGGAGACTCAGAATATCCCAAGTGATTTCAAGGGAAAAGAAAACAAAACAAAACAAAAATAAAATCTAAGCTGAAATGATCACAACACATGACTTCAGAATGTCCTTCAAAGCTACAGTAAATAAAACAGCATGATACAGGCATAAAGATAGGCACATAGACCAAAGAACAGAACAGGGAACCTAGAAATTAGTCTCCATATGAATATATAAAATTATGTAGTTTTTATTTTTGTGTAAGTTTTCCAAGGTTTTGATTTTTGATAATTTATCCCCTTCAATTGTCATTTTTATTGACAATATATAATTTTTATTTATTGGTTTCTTTTTTTTTTTTTTTTGTAATTCTCCTTTTCAGGGACCACAGTATCCTTAGTCTAAACTCAGAATCAATAAATGCCCATAAATAAAAGCAGCTGTTTTTTGGCAGTTCAAGTCAGAGCTGCAGGTCTAGTAGACTGATTATGTGCATGGTTCCCAAGATTTCACAGTTCATGAATAGTGCTGAACCCTTGAATAAGATACACTTTGCTCCCAAGACTACATTATGCTATAAGACACAGTTAACTTTAAAATGAAAGAGATTTTGCTGGTGGGTCTAAACTAATCCTATAAATCTTTTTTTAAAAAGTGCATCTCCAAGTACAGAAGTCAGTGACAAGCATTCTTCTTGACTTGGATATAAGCATATATCTATGCTGGGAACTGCTGGTGGATAAGGTTAGCCTCTAGTTCCTGAGAGTTATTCCCAGCCACTAGGTAAAATGGGGACCCTGAGTTCTACTACCACAGAAAATAAATTATTCTAACAACAGATAAGGCATTCTATGCCCTAGATGTGAACCACAGCTCCAACTGACTGCCTGATTTCAGTCTTTTAAGACCTCAAACAAAGAACATTGTTATGCTGGGCACCGACTTCTGAACTGCAGAAGTACAGTCTAATCATGGCTGCTATTTTAAACCATTACTTTCAAGATTGTAATTTTTAACAGCAGTAGGAAACTACAAAAGTTTCATTTGTTTACTGTTTCTAACTAAAGGAAGTAGTATTTCATTAATAAGCTTCCCAATATCTTTGTTATAAATTATTCAATGTGCCTGATTTGTTGACTACTACTATTTGTTACAAAGCAAAAATGTTGTTTGATTCTAAAGCCTAAGCAATTGAAGGCAATCATTCATACATACATAATCCTACAAATACCCTACTTAAAAACTAAACTATAATGGAGAATTATGCCAAGCATGTAGCAGAATATTTCTTAAGTTTTTCCATGTTAATATAAATGTATAGTGGTAAATGGAAAAATTTATGGATAGAAAAGTTAAGACAATCAAAAAAAATGGGGAAATGATTATGTAGTTGAATCAGAAGCTATACTCTTGAAATTATCATAATAGAGATAAACCAAATGATTCGTTAGTGTTCTAAGTTGACCACAGCCCAAGTCGTGTGTCATAGAAAAGTTTCAAATCAAGAAAAGAAATCTACACTCATCCAATAAGTAAATATATAACTTCTCTATATAAATAATTTTGGAATACATGTTTAGGAAGAATAAAATTTTTGGAGTGTGCCTGCAGTGATATAAATATTAGTGTCAACACAAAATTGAGCCTTTTGCCTTGTTACCACTAACATCACATTGATAGAAGATAGATACCAAGTAGTAGTAAGAGTCTTTGCCACAATATATTGCTCTGTCAAGAAAATTTTTACTGCTCATATGAAAATGACATAAAATCCTTTACCAATTGATTTTTTAAAGTTGTACTTCAATGAATAGTTGTCACGACTACATTAAAAATAACTGTGCCTATTATATATTATTTACTGACTGAATTTGTAAGCATTTTATTTTATTTTGCCATATCTATGTGTCTAAGAATTTAAATCAACCAGATATTAGTTCTTCCTTAAAGGAATTACTATGTAGAAACAATTCTTAGATTTTCCTCACTTAGAAAAGTAGTCCATCCACCAAAAATATATGTGGAGACTTCACCATGTGATACGTACTTCCTGGTGCTGGGGATTGCACAGTTAGTTCAAACACATTCCATTCTTCTCCACGGGGCAGTTACAGTCAGTGGCTGGTAACAGGCAACAACTTAAAACAAAAGGCTAAGGGGCCTGGACTATGATGAGAACCTATAAGGAGAACCTATAATGAAGTATTGTAACTGAGTCAGAGGTCTCAAGAAAGGCTTTCCTGTGGAAATTTAAGCTGAAAGTTAAAAGATGAAATATTATCCAGGTAAGATGAGTGGCACAGTCATGCCAGGGAGATGGAGCAACACCCTAAAAACTTGGCAGTTAAATGGTACGGATGATAACATCAAGTATTACCATAAGCTCAGCATTGAGAATACACAGGCATGAGACCTGGCAGAGTCTGAAATCTCTGTAATGACCTTATTGTGCATTCCTCCTACCAGGCTTACTCAGTGTGTGGTCATAGAAGAGTGGTAGACCCTGAGACGTAAATAACTAACATCCAATGAAATAAGTTCAGTAACAAGGAGGAAAACTTTTAAAATTTTACCAACTGGACATGTTGATTTTATGTCTGATGAATTCCATAACAATTCGAATTGGCATTTTATATATCTTTTTCTTTTCATATCTTTTCTTATAGCAAATACTTTGTGGTACTTATAAAATTATCAGTCCAAATGGATGAAATGTTTTAAATGGTCCTGGGTAACAGATAATGTGAAAAATATTTCCCAGAAGTAATTCTGTTCATCTCTAGGTAATGTTTGTAGTAACCCAGCAAGCTGAACTGTAGGTTTGTAAGTGTGCATGAAAAAGATATAAAATGAAAATTCTCATCTATAAGGTGTATATTTGATCTAAGACCATCTGGTAGACGACAGACTACTATCTCAGGTTGTTGATGACTAACCCTAGGGACATATGTGGGAGACCCGTGCACTCTGTTCACATTCACATGATTCTTTTGCACTTCCATCCAAAGTCCCCACAAGCTGTTAACAAGGTGTAAAAGTATGTGACATGAGGCACATCCCTACTATTTTAAATTCTTCAGTGTCAGAGTAATAAAGATCTCAAATGTTTTATGGGGCCTCATACTAGAAAAGGGGGAGGCAGAGAACAAAATAATCAGCACCCAGATAACTGAGAATTGATGGCCCAATTTTTTTTTCTCACTGCAGCAAAAATCCTACAGTCTTTGATATATACAGAAAAGCTGTGTCCTAGATCAGCAACCAAGACATCTAATTGTTAGAGAGTTTAATACAGTGTGCCAATTATATTTTATGTTTCCAAGGAAGTGAAACTGGGAAACTTTCATTCTTCTTCCATAGAGACACCCTGATGTAAATCCTTTACCCATCGCTTGATTAACAACTACAGAAATTCATTTTGTTTGGGGAATCCCTACAATACTTTAACTTCAACCCACAGTTAATACTACATCCCCTGGCATCTTGTTAAAAAGGATGAAAGAAAACAAGCCAGTTTAGTTACATAGAGAAATGAAAAGCAATAGGTATGAAGAATCAAGTAGAATAGGACACTCCTGGGACTTTAATCTGATTCACTAATGTTTAGGGTGTATAAATACTAGTAAACTTCGAGTCAAAGCCCAATAATTCTTTCATTTGAAGTACTTGACCTGGCAAGAACGACATAGCATCTTGATAGTATAACCACACTGAGGATTTTCTGTAGAGTCTGAGAGAGGTGGGTTCAGTTGCTGGATCTGTTACATGCTACACGTGCAACCCTGAGAAAGCTGATATTTTTATCCAAGACTTAGTTTACTGTTCACAAAATAGAATTAATAGCATAAGTCTCATGATACAATGAAGTCATGCATATAATGCACTTGTTCTACTTGACATATAGTAAGCATTCACGGTAATATTAGCATGTGTACTGTGTCATACTCTGCTATTTCCAATATTTTATCACATGCCTTGAGGATCAACTCACATGTTTTTGACATTTTCATGTCTCTAAAATCAGAATATATGTAATTAAAAGATTTTTCATTTATACGTGTTTGCAGCAGAGGCAGTTTACAATCATTTTGAGGAGTGGGAACATGTACCTAATACTGCTTGGCTCTTTATTTTTTAATCCCCTTCCCTCATATCTCTCTCCCTTTTCCTTTAAATCCCCTTTTCCCATTTTCATTATTCTTGACATTACTAAACTCATTCAATGCTTATGACGTTTAATATTTATGTTCATTGAGGTTATTAGGTTCCTACACATGACACATTCTTAATCTTGCTGTTTCCCCTCCACATCCTCCTCTCCTCTTACCCATATTCTCTTGGACCGCCCCCCCAGTTTGCAAGAGATCTATTCCCTTGTCTCCCTCTATCTATCCTTTATCATGCTATTTGTACTCCACCTCACTTAAATGAGAGATATTGTACTATTTTCAAGCTATTGTGCCTTATTTGTAAAATCAGAATTGATTGCCCTAATGTTGGCTATTTCTCATAGCTATTATGACATAATTAAATTGTAAGATTTTTCTTTTCTTAGTACTACACAAAATGGCATAAGCCATGGTATTACTATTATTATACCACATTAAACCTCCTTGAGGTCATTCATGTGTCAACTAGGAAAATGAGTTGAACATTATTGAATATTAGTTGCTAAAAACTTTAAAGCTATATGTCTCCAAAACTTGCACTTTACCTTTCATGTGCTAAATTTACTCTGCATGGAAGAGCCAAGGTTACCTTCCTTTTCATGAAATAGGGAAAGCTTGACAAATCCTTAATGAGCCTTCTTGCTGGATGCTCTAGGAGGACTGCAAAATATAGGAGTATTTCTACCCTTACAGAACTCCTGAAATAAAACACATGTCTACATATGACATGAAGTAAAATTATTTTATAATTATAATAGGCACTGAATCAAAATTTGTCAAACCAAAGGGATAAAAAAAATTACATACATCGACAAGTGACTTCAAAAAATTTGAAATACAGGTTCTGCATGCCCACTAGGGTCATGGACCTTGAAAACTGGAAGAGATACTAGATGCCAGCCATTTTGTAAGTATAGGGTGGAATTTATGTGCCCTGGGTCATTACATCTTAACATGAGGGTCCTAGGCCCAAGAGAACTCACTGGGATTCACAATGTTGCCTACTGGGAGTGACAGATTCAGAGAACAAATTTCTTCTTCTAAGTCTGAATGCGAAATAACCATACAATCTTCTGACTCATTGAGCAGAACATAAAGGAAATTAATGTCATTTGTGAGTATGTTAGAAGCCATGCTGGGGGGAGATGGAAGGAAGGGTGCTCTCTAATTGGCCATGTATAACAAAATTAAAGGGCAGTCTATCACTAAAGAGTAAAATGAAAAGAAATTGGATAATGGAAGAAAATTAGAAGTCTGCTATAGAGTCTTTTGGGATCTGATTGAAAGAGGAAGAAGGGAGTATCATTAAGTTAACACATATGAAATTACTGATTTTCAGAAGTAAAAAGGGCTAAATATTGATGATTTCACATATGAGAGCCTAGTATGTTGGTGCATAAAAAATAGAAAAAAATAGAGAAAGAAAATAGATTTATTAGTGCCTAATACTTCATAGCGTTCTTTCCCTTTAGGTCTGAATGATCTGCCGAGTTCAAGGTGGGATCTTAAAGAGGTGCCTCCTTGAATGACTATGTCCATTACACAAGGGAGTAGACTCCAGACTGTCAGCTCCAGGTGGCAGCATGGGTTACAAACTGGTAAAGGAGAAGTCTTCTTATCTTCCCTGATACCCATCGTCGGCGGAAGCTCTTCAAAGAGAGCAACAACAAGTGTCTTTGAATGAGAAAATTTAAAAAGGGAGGCTGAAATACTGGACAAATTAGACTAAATGGAAAAAAAATGGGCATGGTGTAGGGGGTAGAATGTCCTTTGAGAACATGAGGGATCAGGCAGCCTTGTGTGTGGGTTGTTACCATCCTTGCCAGTGCTTCTTTCCCCTATTCGCATATGATGGGAAGGAGGTGAACTCACATGTTGCCTGGAATCCTTTCTCAATGCTGAGATCATAGTCTTTCATTCTCTTGCCAGTGTTCTCCATATTTCATACAGTGAATATATGGTACTTTTAAACTACATACATCAAACTCTGTAAAGAGTTTTACCCACAGTTACCGGATGTTTTTCTTTGTAATTCGTAAACATAAACATTAGGTGGTGAAAACCATCCTATATCTGAATTTCTGGTCAGATCAGAATCCCATTATATCTCAATAGCATAGAACACAGATGGAATATTATACCCGCTTAGTACCTTTATGATTTTATTGCTGATGCACATTCTTCACACTAATCTGCAGGAAACATTATTACTGTTATATTTTATAAAGTATGTTCCTATTTGTGGTAACACTAAGGTTAAATGTAAGAACTTGAGCAATGTTTTAGTTTTTTAGTATTTCTTCAATGTTACTTTTGGTGGTTTATAAAGATCTCGACTGCATTTTATTTTAGCTTTTTCTACATGTAAATATAGGAAAGTGCGAGAAAGCTAATCAAATGTGTTCCATTAACTTGCTTGCTGTATCAACACTTTTGTCACATAAAACCTGAAAGTTGATCCACTCAATCAAAAAATATAGAAATTGAACACTTACTTGTCAGTAAGCAATAATGGCCTTAAGGAATATATATTTAAGTGCAGTTGTAGCTATCTTCAACAATGAGAATTTTTCTAGATAAATAAAACACAGTGTGCTAAGAGCATAAAACTCCAGTCCACCTCGTTTCACATGTTAACGTCATGATGTGCAGGTGATATGAGAATTTAAAGAATTAATTAATCTCTATGTCTCAGTTTCATTATCTGTAACATAAGAATAATAATGTTATATGCATAGTTGTATTGTAATAGCCAATAAGTTAGATGAATCATGTGTGTTATATATAGTAAAAAGTAGAAGATTCTTTCCCCTAAAAGACATATGTGTTGTAACTCTATACAAAAATGCATTATTATCCAGAATAGATACTGATGATTGGAGAAATGAATTTTATTTTATTTTTCTCTTTTCAGTTTTTTCCAGTACCAGGAATTGAACTCATGACCTTGTGCTTGCCAGGCAAGCGCTGTGCCGCTGAGCTAAATCACCAGCCCTGAGAAATGAATTTTAAAGCTCATGACACTTCAGCACTAGAAGAGAACTGACCATTTATTTACTGGAACCCATCAGTGTACATGTGAGAGCATAAGAACACAGAGACACAAAGTCAAATAACTGATGTGTCCTTGCTTGATTAAATCCCAATTTTATGATTTTCTGATTAAAGTTCTTCAAGTAGATGCCAATTGTATGTCTAATTCATTAATTCTACAAATGCTTAACGTGAAACAGCACTTCCTTTACACCAAACACTATGCCAAGTGCAGATAACAGCAGATAAATCAAGTAGGTTCCTGACTCTCTAACAGTTGACAGTCATGTAAGGAGAATATGGGGTTGCAATGGAGTGTTAGTGTGTTTTCTGATGAAACATGTATTAGTGGTAGTGTAATGCGGGAGTCATCGTACAATGGAGAAGGTGGACTTGATTAGAATGTTGAGTAGGGATTTGTAGAGAAGGTTTGTATATCTAAAGTATTAAAGAAGAACAAGAAAAGTTTCATCAAAAGATATGTGCAAAAGAGAGTGAGTGGCCAAAGGATAATAGACCTTGTATTCCATGAAGTATAGATTTGCTTTTTATTCTATATTAAACAGAAAAGAATTTAATGGAAAAAATATGATTATTCACAGATATGAGAAAAAACAATGTCCTATAAAGAAAAAAAGATCTGGAGTTTATATGAAAGGAGTCTGTTAGATTTTTTAGAGATATACTGTAGTAAAGAAAAAGGGGAAAGAAATGGAAATCAGATACAATCTTGTAACATTATTTCACTTCAAGGATTTTTAAAAAGTGTCCTCTAAGCAGCAGGCAAAGCATAAGACAAATCAAACAAAGCAAGGTTACTAAAAAGAAACAAAGAATCATTTCTCAGGATTCTCTGCAACAGTAACAGTGCAACACAGCAGGCTAAAATGTAAAGAGTGCCACAAGAAAGAATTTGGTTCAACCAATACTTTACTGAAGGAACATAAAATCTGAAGGCAAAGCAAAAGCAAATCTTGGATATACAAAATTTGAAAAAATTAACTAGGTAGCATTCATGAAAAAAATCACTCAAAAGAAAATTTAAAGCTGTTAAAATTAATCAAAGAACACACAAATGAAAGTGTAATAAAAAAATAGGAGACAAGTTTAAAAAGGTATATTAAAGCAGCTTGGGGCTGGGGATTTAGCTCAGTGGCAAAGTGCCTGCCTGGCAAGTGCAAGGTCATGAGTTGTGTTCCCGGTACCAGAGAAAAACCAAAAAATAAAAGCAGCTCAACCACAAATTTATGAGTGAATTATTTCTGTGAATATGAACATAAAACAGAACTTCTGTTAATGAAATGAAAATGACCATGTTTGCTTATCATAAAGCAGCCAAATAAATATATAAAATAGACCCCCACATCATACCAAAAACCTAGTATCAGAGTTCAGCAGCACTAGAGTGAGATGGAGAGAGTCATTCTGACACTGACAGAAATATTTAATTGGTACAATTACTGAAATTAAAAATAGGCTTTTTATTGGTAAAGGATGACAAGACCACCACTGAGTAGGTAAAACAAAACAAAGCTCTATTTATTAATTATTGTTACAAAAAAAGAGTATTGATAGTCAGGAACAGTCTTCCTATGTTATACATAGGGTTTTTGGAAAAACATGAAGTTCAGAGACTGGTAGATTTCTAGAGCTGTACATGGGATGACATGTGTAGCAGTGACTTGGGTGAGATCGCTTTTGATTGTATAACACGGAAACATATTTGTTTTGGACTGAAACAGTTTCTGTTTAGCTCATATACAATAGCTAGAGTCTGTTGCTGATAAGTGGTTACTGGCGGCATATAAATGTTGTTAATCAGTTGTATAGCATTAAAACTGATTCTGATGGTTCTTGCCCCAAAAAATGACTACAACAAATCAATCTAGTCCTAAGTTCAGAACTTTCTCAATATCTGCCATATTATTAGAGAAAAAATATACTGAAAATCTTAAGAAACCAAGAAAACTTATAAAAAAGAAATCATGAAATAGGATAATATATGAAATATTTTGCTACTTTCACTGGGAATAGGACAAACATTTATATTAAATGGAAATCATTCTGATCAGCAGGGGAGTTCCAGTGCTGGAAACAGAAAAAAGATAGTGTTGAATTAGTTCTGTGACCATTAGCATGGATAAACACTGCACCAAATATTAAAATAAAATTCCCAAATCTTCTGACCAATAGAAAAAAAAAAAAACAGGCAGAAACTGTTAAGAACATAGTTCTGAAAGAAAGAAAACCACCTGCAAACAGCTTTTTCTTTAATGAGATTTCCTTGTTTCTGCAACAGAAAGCAGTTTTTCTTGGCAGGAGAGAAAAAAGCCAAGAAGCTGGGGTTACAATTGTAACTGAAAATTGGAGGAAACACCTGAAAAGGAGTGAGGCAAATATTGCATTCAACTCTCCCAAGTCCTTGAGCAATATTTTTAAAATCTGTATACATAGGAAGAATTCAAAACTCCTTGGGGCAAGTTGTAGTTAGGAGGCTGCCTTGGTTACATTTCTATCATTGCTATGACAAAATACCTGATGCCCAGAATTAAGGAAGGAAAGGTTTATTTAGCTCACAGTTTGTGGAAGTTTCAGTCCATAATTGGCTGGTTCCAAGGCAGAGTGGCACATGGCAGAGGGCAAACGTTCATGGAGGTGGAAGATAGCAAAAGCAGAAATAGCAAAAGGGAGGAATGGTGGCAAGCAGCCTCTTTTTTTCCCTTACATATGGAAAACTGTCCACCCTAGAACTAGGGTAGCTCTCACACGCATAAGCAATCAAACTCTAAAACCCTCCCCATGACTGCATGGGGGGACACCCAGCCACAAACCATAACAGAGTTGGAGACTTCAGGAATTTCCTGATGTTAAAAAAACAGTATACTCAATTGTTGTAATTTAGTAAAATTATAAATGTTTAGTCCATCCAGGACACTGCTATGTAATACTAACATGTTTAGATTTTGGAGTTTTTTCTCCTTCTTCTTCTTCT